>NC_133663.1:52659261-52858940 GCF_037893015.1 Macrotis lagotis | reverse complement strand
AATCTAATCATAAAATAAACAAGAAGGAAGTTAATAAATAATAAATAGATTGTTAGAATACCTAGTCATGATAGACTTTTCGATGAAGTTGAATGGGGCTATAAAGGAATATACTTTTTTCTGCAGTACATGGCACTTATACAAAAATTGACCATGTACTAGGGCATAAAAACCTAATGATCAATTGCAGAAAGGCAGAAATAGTGAATACATCTTTCTCAAATCATAATGCAATAAAAATCATATGCAGTATTGGGACAGGGAGATAGCAGCCCAGAACTAATTGGAAACTAAATAACCACATATGCAAGAATGAGTGGATCAAACAACAAATTATAGAAAAAATTAATTATTTCATCCTAGATAATGACAATAATGAAACAACATACCAAAACCTATGGGATTCACTCAAGGCAGCTGTCATCAAATATATTATATATCTCTAAAAGCTTACATGAATAAATTAGAGAAAGAGGAAATCAATGAACTAAATCTGCAACAAAAAAATTAGAGAAAGAACAAATTAACCCCCCCAATTAAAAAACAAATAAAAAATTCTAAAAATTAAAGGGAAATTAATAAATTCAAAAGAAAGAAAATTATTGAACTAATAAATAAAACCAAGAGTTGGTTTTATGAAAAAAACAATAAAATTGATAAACCTCAGGTCAATTTGATTAGAAAAATAAGAAAATCCAATTGCTAGTATCATAAATGAAAAGGGTGGACTCACTCACCATCAATGAGCAGGAAATTAAAGTAATAATTCAGAATTTTTTTGCCCAATTGTATGCCAATAAATTTTATAATCTATGTGAAATGGATGAAATTTACAAAAAATAGTGCCCAGCTTAAATGAAGAGGAAATTAAATACCTAAATAACCCTATCTCTGTCCAAGGCATTCAATAAACCATTATTGTACTTTCTAAGAAAATACCTCCAGGGCCAGATGGATTCTCAAGTGAATTCTATCAAACATTTAAGGAATGTTTGGTTCCAATTCTATATAAAGTCTTTGGAAAAATAGGTGCCCAGCTATTTCTATGACATCAATATGGTGTTGATACCAAAACCAGAAAGAGTTAAAATAGAAAAAAATTTATAGACTTTCTACCTGATGCATATAGATGCAAAAAATCATAAATAAAATCTTAGCAAAATGATTACACCAAGTTATCACTAGGATAATACATTATGATCACAGAATTTATCCCAGGAATGCATGGTGGTTCAATATTAGGAAAATAGTATAATTAATTATATCAATAACAAACCTATCAGAAATCATATGATTATATCAATAAATACTGAAAAAGCCTTTGACAAAATATAGCACCAATTCCTACTAAAAACACTAGAGAGTGCATGAATAAATGAATTGTTCCTTACAATAATAAGCAGCATCTATCTGAAACCATCAACAAGCATTATATTCAATGGGGGGAGGCTTGAGGCATTCCCAATAAGATCAGGGGTGAAACAAGGATGCCCATTATCACCACTACTATTCAATATTGTATTAGAAATGTTAGCCTCAGCAATAAGAGAAGAAAAAGAAATTTAAGGAATTAGAATTGGGAAGGAAGCGAGAAAACTCTTACTCTTTGCAGATGACATGATGATATACCTAGAGAATGCTAAAAAAATCATCTAAAAAAGTACTAGAAATAATTAGCAACTTTAGCAATGTAGCAAGATATAAAATAAACCCTCATAAATCCTCAACATTTCTATATATGTCTAGTAAGATACAGCAGAAAGAGCTAGAAAGAGAAATCCCATTCAAAGTAACCACAGACAATAAAGTTAAATTATTTACATTCATATATATATATATATATATATATTTATATGTAGAGAGAGACATGTGTATGTATGTATGTATAAACATACTGAATTAACTATAGAAATTTATTTTAACCAATACATAAATAGGAGGAGAAGGTGATAAGAGATAGGGGCAAGGGGGGATGATTATATAGAAGATGACTTAAGAGCTGCAGTGGAATACAACCTTTTGAGGAGGGTAAGGATAAAAAGAGAAAGAGAAGATTAAACAGAAGAAAACAGAATGGATGAAAATACATAGTAATCATAACTATAAATGTAAATGGAATGTACTCATCCATTAAACAGAAGTAAAAAGCAGAATGAATTAGAAATCAGAATTCAACAATATGTTCATTATAAGAAATACCCTTGAAACAGAAAGGCACACACAGAGTTAAAGGTCGGTAATGGAATCAATTATCTTTCAGCTTAAGTTTGAAAAAAGGCACAGGTAGCAATCAGACAAAGTAAAAGTAAAAAATGACCTAATTAAAAGAAATAATCAGGGAAATTATATTTTGTGCTTTTTTTTGATATTTTGGTCATATAGACAATGAAGAAATATTAAAACATTGCAGCAAATTTCTCTGATAAAGATCTCATTTATCCAATAGGCAGTTGAGTTAAAGACATAAACATAAGAACCATTCCTCAATTCATAAAGGGTCAAAAGTTACGAGCAGGCAATTTTTAGAAGAGGAAATCAAAGCTTTCTATAGTCACATAAAAGGTTCTATATCACTATTGCTTAGAAAAATGCAAATTGAAGCAATTATGAGATATCATTTCTCACCCAACAGAAATTTCAAATGTTGGAAGGGATGAGGGAAAATGGGTACATTATTAAACTGTTGAAAATTTTGAACTGGTCGAACTCTTCTGGAGAGCAATGAATTTTGAAAGAATTTTCTGGAGAGTAGAAATTTGGAACTCTGCCCAAAGGGGTATAAAGCTATACATACCATTTGACCCAAGTCATACCATCCCTACATCTATACCAAAGAGATCAAAGAAAAAGAGAAAAGGTCTATATGTACAAACATATAGCAGTTATTCTTTTGTTGGCAAAGAATTTGAAATTGAGGGGATGGTAAATAATTTGGGAATCGATGGATGAACAAGTTTTGACATATACTTGTGATGGAGTACTATTGTCATATAAAAATAATAATGGGGTTGTTTCAGAGAAAAACAGGAAAAAACTATTTGAATTGATCTCAGGTGAAGAGAGAAGAATCAGATCATTGTGCCCAGGAATATCAATGTTTTAATGATGGTCAACTGTGGAATAGTTGGCTATTCTGATCAACAAAATGAACCAAGACAATTCCAATTCCAAAGAACTCATTTAAAAAAAATCACTGCCTCTGAGAGAGAAAACTGATGAATTCTAAGAAAAACTAAAGAATAGCTTTTCCTTTCCTCCTTCCCTCCCTCCTTCCTTTCTTTCTTTAAAAAAAATAACTTCAAAAAATAGTAAAAAAAGAAAAACAAACACAAAAAGGAGATATTTTAAAAAATTGTTGATATGAAACAATTCCCCAAATCCAAATAAACATTCTCTCTCACAAAGGTTGTCTAAGGACAGTGGCCTCATATTTGTAAGCTACATGTGGACAGTAGTTAACTCTTAAACTTCTGCCTAATGGGATCCTTCTCTTCATTCACTGAGACCTTAAGAAATTCTCCATGGTTGTTAACTTCTTCTACTAGCATTCAAGGTTCAATGTCCCTATGAAGTCCTTAAGCTTCATTTCCTTGGCATGTCAAGTATTCATTAACATATTTCTTAGTTCCAGATAAAGAAAGCTACCAGTTAGCCACTGCTATCAAAGCTGAGTCAAAATCCAATCTTCTAACCCCTCAAAGTTCACAAGGACAGGAGAGAGTGGTTTTATTGGAAAGAATTCAAACTTTTAACCCTGTGGCAATTTTGACTACTACTACACTGGTCAGTTTCTAGACATGCTCCTGTTGGAATATTGTAATTCCTCATAGACAAAGACTCAGTGTATACTAGACCCTAGGCCAAGAATTAGTCTCCTCCCCCAAATTTATATTCTACCAAAATATAACAAGTCTTATATTCAAGTAGACACATGTATGTACACATGTTCATTGGTTTAACTTCAACACAGCTTTTTTTTTGTCAATTTATCATTATATGAATCTGAAGCTTGAATTTTGCTATTAAAAAACTGAAAATCAATGAAAATTTTGATGGAGAGTATTGGGATCACCTAGAATGTATGAGAAAATTTTTATTTGTTTACTAAATAAACATATAAATTGGATCATATTTCCTTTAATTTCCCAAATGACATGCTGAGATGTTTCCATAGTTTGGCAAAAAAAAATGCCAGTTTTACAAGCCAGGTCCTAGGTCTGGATGAAACATATCATGCAAGAGTATAACTGTACCTCTTCTACAAAGCCAAAATAATGATCAAGTCACTGGAAAAAAATGGGAAAAACTCTTGGCTGACTGGCTGAATTTTTCACTTTTCAATCAGTTCTTCTGGAACCATATAGCACAGCCTGTAGAATTGCATTATTGTTTGGCATAGCTCAAAGTCAGCTCTGGGTGACATTTATATAGCACTTTGTAGCTTACAAAGCATTTTCCCATATATTATTTCATTTGAACCTTATAACCACCCATTTGCTGTAGCTAGGAACATTCTCATTCATTCTCTCTCTCTCTCTCTCTCTCTCTCTCTCTCTCTCTCTCTCTCTCTCTCTCTGTAATTAGGTCTCCTCCTGGAGCAGTGAGATATTTTAGAAAAAAGTGCTTGTATCAATGTTTGATCTCATAAGAGCTATTTTTGTGACTCTTAAATCATTTAAGCTCAGCCTCAGTTTCCTCACTTGTAAAATGAGAATGATAATGGTATTTACTTCACAGTCATTGTCTAGGGTAAATGATATTTTGGCAAAGTACTTTGCAAACCTTGAAATGCTACAAAAATATTAATTATAACCATTATTATTGAATTCAAAGAGACCAGAATGAATGAACAACTCAAAAAAATATTTACTAAAGTAGTAAGGATGCAAATACAAGCCAGAAAGAAGTTTACATTCTAAAGGGAAGAGAGTGGTGGTGTTGGTGGCATGTTTAGAAAATGGTCACTAAATGACATGGCTGCCTAGTTCCAGATGCAAAGTAAGATGAAAAGTCAGAGCCCAAGATTATATCAGGGCCTAGAGTTCCAGGACAGAATCCAAGTTCTGGCAGAAATGGGATAAAGATGATAACCAGATTGTCCAAACTAGTATGCACAAAGCTAAGACTATAAATTTAAGCATTTTGGCTAAGGTAAAGTATTCCTTCCTCTGGACTATATTATCTCCCTAATGCAATGAGCCAGATGCAATGTGGTTGAATACAATACCCAATTGCCATATAACCTCCAGTTCTTAAGTCTCTGCAGTCTAGCTTTAGGCTCATCATTCAACTGAAACTGATCCCTCTAAAATTACTAGTAATCTTATAATTGCAAAATCAGTCTGCATCTTTTTTTTCCTCTCTATAGCCCCTGATACCATCAACCATCATCTTCTCTTTGATAATCTTTTCTCTATAGATTTCCATGACATTACTATACCCTAGATTTCCTCCTAACTGAATGATCAATCTATTTCTGCTTTCTTTGCTCCATTTCCATCTAGGTCACACCTTCTAATTGTGGATATTTCCAAAGGCTTCCTCTGGTTCTACTTCTCTTCCTCTGAACAAGCTCACATGATGATTTCATCAGATCTTATGGTTTCACTTATTTTGAATGATGCTCATATTTACTTATCCAGTCCTAAACTGTTTACCCTATCTTCCTTCTCTAAATACTCAATAGACATTTTGAACTGGATGTCCCATAGATTTGTTAGCTCAAAGGGTACAAACCCAAACTCATTCTTTTCCCTCCCCCTCTCCAACCAACCCACCCATCTTCCCATCTTCGGAACTTATATCCAAGAGTAATACTATATGTCAGTCACCCAGACTGGTTACCTAGGTGTCATCGTTTATTCATATTCTCTCTCTCTCTCTCTCTCTCTCTCTCTCTCTCTCTCTCTCTCTCTCTCTCTCTCTCTCTCTCTCTCTCTCTCTCTCATCCTCTTCCAATTTATCCAATATATTGCCCAGTTCTCTCAATTTTTCATTTCATATATATTTCTCATAAATGTTTCCATCTCTACTCTGATGCAAGACCTTATCACCTCAAGTCTGGACTATTTCAATAGCTCACTGATTGGTTTCCCTACTTCAAGTTCCTCCCCACTCCAGTTTATCCTTCACCTGAAGCACAATTCTATATCATCCTCTTACTTAATAAACTCAGGTGTTTTCCCATTAACTCCAGAATCAAATATAAACTCTTTTGTTTGATGACCATAGTCCTCAATTTGTCACTCTTTTACCTTCCCAGTCTTCTTATATTTTATTCCCTCTCTAACCTCACATATATCCTGTGATCAATGACTCTGTTATCTTTGCTATTCCTTGCTCAGGATGCTCCAAATTCCATCTCTGGGCATTTCACTGGCTGTTTCTGATAACTAGAATTCTCTCCTCTTCATCTCTATGTCCTGAATTCCTCGGATTTCTTGAAATTTCAGCTAAAATTATACCTTCTTCTTCAAGAAGCCTTTATGAATCTCTCTTGATGCTAGTGATTCCTCTGCTTTTGATTATTTCCCTTTTTAGTTTGTATATATTTGTTTTCATATGTCCTGCCTCTTTAGAAACTAAGCTTTGGGAGCTTTCTTGGAATCCCCATTGCAAAAAGCACTAGTAGCTCAAAGCAGGTCCTTTAAAAATGCTTGTTGATTGCCAAACATTTTATTAGTTGTTAAGAAAGAGCAAAATGATTTTATAAATGCTTACATAAGGACATAATTCTTCAGCTTATTTTAATCCTCAAGATCAGAAAAGTGACCCAAAAGAGATCAGTAAGAAGGCAAGAAGCCTGGAAATCCACAAACTGGAACAAGGTCTCCAAAATTATCCTTTATTGCATAAGTATTTAGAAAGGCAAGAAAAATTTCCTTAAATGGGTACCGAGTTTGGATGTAAATTCAGATTATTGGTCACTGTATGATTTTTTTTTCACTTTGTAAAAAAAAAAAAAAAAAAGCAAATGGCACCGAATTCTAGAAGCCCAAGCTTAAATGGTCAATGCAAGGTGAATCAGATGCACTTGCCCCTGAAGTTCACATAATTCATTATGTTGGTGATTAGGCTAGAAGAACTAGGAGAATTTGATTCAAGTCTTCTTCCTATCCTATGGACACATTGATCCATAACACAGCTGAAATCAGAGATTTTTCTACCTTCCCTCGGTGATGATGACACAATCACGTTCATGTTTTTCATCCTTTCCTCTACACTATTGGCGACTGCTGCTATGGAGAAATGATGCATGCATCTCATGATGTATGTTCCCTAATGTCTCTGGAACAACAAAATGGATAAGGGCCTCCGACTTATTATCTATAAACAACAGGAATTTTAAAGCTATTAACAAGAGCTGGGTATTCAAGGACAGTTCATTTATCACCAGACGGCTAGCCATGGTGTCAAGTCGTACAGTAAGACCCTGAAAAATGGGTTTTGACTTCACCTACTGTAGTTGAACAGCTGCTATTTCTCAGAGCTTTTAATCAGATTTCCTCAGCCCTACACATCACTCCATAGTAGAGCTCACTTATAACTCTCTGAAAGCGTGCCATACAAATTTATTAGGTGACCCAAAGAAAATGAAGAGACTTCATTGCTACAAGCCAAGAGACAGCTTTTAATTTAAACCAAAATTATGATTGCACACCAACTTGGCTCTTTATTCTCAGGGAAGAATGGAGAGGGTGGAGAACATAGGGGTAACTTGAAATGAAAGGCATCCCTGGAGGGTCTGTGATGATTCTACACTCACCATCATTTGCACCAGGATCAGATTTTAATGGAATGACAGAGGGAACAGATCTTTGGAGAAGAGCATTGTCATGCTATGTTTCTCTTTCTGCTTTTTGTATCTAGACCTATTATTTATTGAAAGAGAATCCATATGGAAACTCCCTCTACCAAAGGAAAATTGGCAAAGCATACCTGTATAGTATAAGGGAATGGCGTGGGGGTGCTGGAAGGCCCAGTGATTTTCTTTGGATCTAGTTATAAGAAGTATGACTTAAACCAAGGTCTTCCTGACTCCAAAGCTTATTTTCTATCCATTGGCCATGGTTTAAAGTTATCAGAATATATCTCATTGGCTGTTAGAAGTTTTACCCCTAGATCAAAGTCAGGTGCTCAATTTCTACTATGGTTGAACATGAGTATGGATTATAAACTGAGATTTTACAAATGTCTGGCATGCAGACTAAAGGAGTTTGGGCAAGAGGAGATGGACAAATCAGCCAAAATTTTTCTAAACAAAATACAAAGCTCAAAGTGAATTTTGGCTTTGTGCTAGTAGGTTTTTGGGGCCATCTCTGTATACAAAAGATATTTGACAATTTTTTTTTCACACATTTCCTTGCAATTTAGCAAACTTTCAGTGGGTGAGATGGTGATTATTTCTGGTAGGCTTTCCTAAGGCAATGGATACAATTGACTGGTGGGACAGAAAGTCTGATCTTGAAGTATCACTGTATGGGAGAAGCTAATAAGACCTAGAGAAGTAGGACTGACTAAGAAAAGGGAGGCTCCAAACACTAACCAACAAATTTAAAATAAATTTAGTAAATAATTAAAACTATAGAAAGGTTAACAGATAATGAAATCCTAGATAAGGGAAAATGATTGGCTTCTAAAAATATGTTGAGAGTTGCAAAACAAGACTTTCTGTATCATTTTTGAATTGCCAGAGACTCTGCTGAGGAGTTATATGAGTCTGTTTATTGGACTGAAATGTTCCATGGGCTAAGAAACAGGAAGATAAAGAATCCCTGCTAAACTATGGATTTGTTTAAAGAAGTTAGCTACCCTTTTTTATTTAACAATTTCCCATATAGTCTGTCTTCTCTCTGCCTTTTATCATTTCATGGCCTCCACTTTGCTTACCAAGGAAACTTAAATAGGCTTCCAGATTCCAAGGGGTTTAAAATAAGGAAATGTTAAAAACCGGATTAGAAAAAGAAACAACATTGGGGAAAATCAATCTAATGGGCAAGGAACTGACTTCCAGGATAATAATGTCACAGTTTAATCAATTGAAAGGAAAGTCACCACCAGTCAAAAACCCTTATGTCATATATGGCACTGGCACTAGTCACCCAAATTAACTGAATTACCTCTTGGCTTGTTGTCAAAAATGAAACAGGTACTATAGGTGGGTCAGATTCAAGGGGAGAATTTATTAAATTATAAAGAACTTTATAAAGTTAATAAAAGGTATGAGAAATACTATAAAGGCTCAGTCAGTTACAAAAATGTGACCATCTTGTCACATTTTATACTTAGAATTGATTAGAAACAGGAGAAGGATTAATTTCCTCAGGTAGGTATATTTCCTCAAGTAGGTATATACATATGCATATATTGGCACACATATAAACATATGTACACATCTGTATGTTTCACATACATCTGTAAATATGTATGTTATATATGCATATCATATGATTAACAATAAAAATATGTCCTTGTGTTTTAACAAAATAACAAAAATTAACAACATGAATATAATTATGCAAATTTAACTAAATGATTATGATGCACTCAGTTATATTGTTTTCAATGAGTTTTAGAGAGGAATCTTCCTTGGAAAAAATCACTCTCCTGCCATTATTTTTTTACATTTAGTGTTATATGGAGTATTATGTAGATGGATTAAATAATTGCTTTTTGTAGTTGTATGGTCATTGTAAACATAATCAGCATACTCCAGGAGTAGAGAGAAAACAGGCATGCTATGTGTCTCATCCTGTTCTTATATGATTTGGGGGTCCTTTGTTAAGAATATTTCGAAAGCTTTTTATTCCATGTATCTTGGAGCTTATGAGTATATGGTATGTCAGTATCTTAAAAAGCTTGCTAACATTTTTATGAATTAAGATGAATGTCTAAGTGATTATGGGCAAACATTTGGTCTTTGATAATGTTACAAATCCATTCCAATGTATCTGTTGCATTCTCAGAGGCATCTTGATATCTGCACCTGAGGTATGGGCATCTTTCATTCTCTCTCAGTTTAGGATAGATATGGATTTTTTATGCATAATTTTAGCCATCATGTTAAG
The DNA here is from genome assembly GCF_037893015.1 of Macrotis lagotis. Lineage (NCBI taxonomy): Eukaryota > Metazoa > Chordata > Mammalia > Peramelemorphia > Peramelidae > Macrotis > Macrotis lagotis. The sequence goes on along the minus strand of NC_133663.1, from coordinate 52,848,873 downwards.
TCCTGCTAGGTATGCTATTGGTATTGGAATTTTTTCCAGTTTACTGCAATTTTTTGCAGCATTTCTACCAGTTCAACTCACAATCTACATAAATCCAGTCAGATAAACCTAATGTAATTTCTGGTGGCAATGACTTACCATCAGAAACTATTATTCCCCTAAACAAATTCACAAACTATTATTTAACTATTTTGTGTGTGTGTGTGTGTGTGTACCCATATGTATACATAAACTTTGTATTTATGGTATGGATAAAGCTATATGCATTTGCCATAAATCCCATTAGAATGTAAGCTCATGGTGACTAGGAATTATTTTATGCTTTATACTAACACTGGACTTGATGCCTAATTGCTCAATCAATCAATAAACATTTTTTCAATCACCTCCTAGATGCCAGACACTGTTCTAAGCTCTGGGAATAAAAAAAAAGAGACAAGAGAAAATTCTTGCCCTCAAGAAGTTTGTAATCTAATAGGGAAGACAACATTCAAACAAATATATACAAAGCAAGCTATATCCAGGAAAATAGGAACCATTTAAGAGAGTTCAAGCATTAGGAAAGGTTAATGAATATTTGATTAGTTGAAGGACTTATTGATATGACTTCTGGACTCAAGTTCAAAGTCTTCAATCTTTGTTTCTCTGATGTATGTAGGAATCTTTTGCATGCTGAATCTAAGCAATATCTTTTTATCAGTGGAGAAAGAATTCATGAGATCAAAGAATGGTTTTATCATACATACATTTAGAGTACTATTACTTGTTGTTATGCATATATATCAAATAATTAACAAATGACTTTTCATTGCATACTGTCCTTAATTTTGAAGAGGCGACAGATTCAATAATAGAATAAAAATTGGTCTGCATGTTCTAATTGAAAAATGTCACCTGTATATCAGTTATGCTTGCCAATGTGATGTTTTAAACAGAGAATAGTTTTCCACTGCCACTCTCATAAGGCTTAGCCTAAAAAGTCAGGAAACCATCGCAAAAGTAGCCAAGGCAGTGTAAATGCTAGGGTGTTCTCTGGTTGCTTGTTCAATAATTACCAAATTGATTATAAGCTGATCTTTATATCTTGGAATTTTTGGCCTATCCTTTTTTGCTCTTCAGCTAATATATCATTTTGTTATAACTGGTAAATTTTATTGGTGATTCAAGCTATTAATTGTTTTATAAATTACATAAATGCACAATTGGTCCACATCTGGAGAAGTTAGAGGCCTTCTTATCGTTTGGGAATAAATATACAGTGCCTTTTGTTAAGAAGACAGAAGTAGGGAAGCAGGTTTATATCCAAGAGAAATCTGGTAAAGTCATTTGCAATAATCCAAACACCACTGTGAAATATTTGAACTAATAATTAAGGATCTTATTCAGCCCTACCTGTTGCTAGTTTTGCTGAGTAACAAGAGTTTGAGAGACCTCCTATTAGAGTTTGAAAAACCTCACTTTCCATAACCCTTCTGTTACTGCCATAGAAATAGTGTTTAAGTCTTTAAATTTCTCATTTAATCCACTTTACATTTGCGTTTTGTTGGAATCACTGCTACCATATAGGTGACCAAAAAATCTTCAAATTTTACTCCTTTTTCCCACCTTCACCCCAATTAGTTCATTAGAGGTAAAATCTTTGATGATGAATTGCTTATATCGTGGGTTTTTTTTGACCTGCTACGACTCCATGAATCACCTTAATCTTTTGATTCTTGCTTTCAACCACTGCTTGAGGTCAACTAGAATTAATGATATGCTTTGATTTTCTGGATTTCCTTCCATATGCTTCTTATTTATTGCCCTTAATGGTACAAGATTACATTCAAATTTCCTATGTTGTATACCAGATTTATATTAATAAAATGTTACAGATCAATAGCTCCCTTAAATTTATTTTGACTACTAAGTGCTTGATCCTGACTTTTGGAGTATACTTTGTGATTTCTATCTTTCCTGCTTTCCTGGTTCTTACCAGGCTAATAACATATTTTGTACATCTGTTAAATTTCATGAGGAAATACATTCATTTATGATACTTATAGAAAATATTTTTATCATGTTCAGATGTTAGTGAATTCTTGGCTTCGTCTTTTATTTTCTCTAATTTAGCTTAGTAATAATTTTTTTGTTCTTTTTTATTGTAAATAATTACTCTGATTTGGTTTGCATTACATTGTCTTGTGATTTGGAATTGAGTGGCTTATTGACAAAAAGTACTATTAAAACTTTGTTTATTGACACAATAACAATAACACAATACTGAAACACATTGAAAACAATCATGTCCTCCATCCATTTTGTGGGTTCTCATGGTTTGTCTAAGTGTATATCTTCATTGAAACAATTCTTCCACATTAAGGTATTTCTAATTGATTCTGATGTATCCTGTCCTCTTGTATTACAAAAGACAGAGAAATGTCATTAACTGGGTAGAAAGGTGGCTCAGTGGTTAGAATTCCATTCCTTGAGTCAAAAGATTCATTTTAGTGAGTTCAAATCTGGCCGTACATTCTTATTAGCTATGTGACTCTGGGCAAGTCATTTAACCATGTTGGCCTCAGTTTCCTCATATGTAAAATGAATGAAGTAGGAATTGGCTAACCATTCCAGCACTTCTACCAAGAAAACCTTGAATAGGGTCATATAAATTTGGAAATGGCTGAAAAATGACTGAACATAGACATAATCACACATATATGCATACACACATAGACACACTTCCATGGTAAGATAATCATCAAAATTGTTCTAAGACTGACCATTCTATGCTACTCTGCATTTTTAATATTTATCAGCAACAGCTTTAATAATCTAGTCAAGTAACTAACCAAAACAATTGGATCCCCAGTACTCAGTGGGCAGGATCTAAATATTTCTTGCAGATTTTCACATCAACACCAGTAGTTTCAGGGAATATGGAATTTTCACTTCACATCATTCTAGCTGACTTCACCTTTTCCACCATCCAACCATAACACTGACAAAGAGTTGTTTTAAAGTGGTTGAAGTTATTTACTTTACCATCATCATCATTATTATCACTATCATCCTCATTTCTTCTAATCTTTTTCAATGGTTTTTCAAGTAGAAATTACCTTCTAACAAGTTATTATTCTGCCAATTTTTTTCAAATTTTGCATTTTGTGGACAATTCTGTCAGTAGAAAAAACATCTGTTTTTTTTTTGTAATTGAATAAATATATTGGTATATGAGTTTATCTCCTATAAGCTAATGGAAAGAACCTTCAGGAAATCTTCAATATAGTAAAATGAGATGTGTATCTTATTTTATTTGCCCATGATTTTGATTTATCCTACTAATCTTTATATTTGTAAAGATTATTTGTTCCATGAAGCTTGGAAATTATGAGCTTTTTGTATGAAAACATTTAAAAAAATAATATTCATAAATTTTTATGGATTGATTATTTTGATTTAATTATGAGCAACAATTTCTCATGTTAGTGCTCTAGTTCTTGTCCAGTTTTTGCAATTATTCAGTTATAAAGAATATCCTAAGTACTATATTTTTTGTATGGATATTTGTCATCAGAAAGCTTCTGATATATAATTCTAAGTACTTAATTGTATCTTCTTTAGAATTTGGTACATAATATATTGTTGCAAACAAACAGGGTAATGTTATACAGTTTCTACCACTTTTTTATAAAGCCTGAATGATCATTAAGATGGATTCACTTAATGATAACCTTTTTGTGATTTCTGGCAATTAACTGATTTGGATAGTCAATTAACAGATTCAAGGTGGTGGATGATTCAGATTTGTAATTATGCAGATCTCTTTAACTTATTTCCTTCTTTGGAAATGTATTTGGGCAAATCATTAACCTAGTAACTATTTTATAACTTTATTTTATATTTAACTATCTTTTTTTGGTAAATCTTTCCATAGGTGAAATAACTGCTTTTTTAACTGTATAAAAATATTTACATGTAAGGTCATCTTTACACATTATCAGTTCCTCTGTTAGATTGTAAGTTCCTTGAGGGCAGGGTCTATCTTTTTCCTCATTTTGTATGTCCAGTGCTTAGCATAGTGGCTGACACATAGTAAGTGCTTAATAAATGTTGACTAACCGAATGAGTCAATGAAAGATTTTATGTTAGAGCATTATTGTTATTATTTGTAATAAGGAAATTATGAAGCAGAAAACTAACAAGGAGAAAGCTGTGGTTGACTATGTTACGAGACTATTGGCGGGTAGCTAGGTAGCATGGTGGATAGAGCACTGGCCCTGGAGTCAGGAGGACCTGAGTTCAAATCTCATCTCACACACTTAATAATTACCTAGCTGTATGACCTTGGACAAGTCACTTAACTCCTCCATTGCCTTGCAAAAACCAGAGAGACAGAGAGAGAGAGAGAGAGAGAGAGAGAGAGAGAGAGAGACAGAGACAGAGACAGAGAGACAGAGAGACAGAGAGAGAGACAGAGAGAGAGACAGAGACAGACAGACTGGGAGACCATTGGTATCAAAGTTGAATGAGAAAATAGTGAAAACAATGGTTAAACATTTAAAACCAACAATGAACACTATCAAGAATCTAAAGTTAGATCAAAAGAAAAAAATCAGCAAAACAGGAATAACCTTAAAGAACTGCATCAAAACAGCTAGAGTAAGATAAACATTTGCTTGCCAAAAAGAAAGCAGAGATTTAATATCCATTCTTAAAGTACTTGATGAGAAAGCCAGAAAACTTATGGAAATACTTTTGCAAAATGCAGAATCTACTTTATGAAACAATAGTAAAGCCTGCAAACAGCTTCATCAACAGTTTTATCCAATGTAACCAAAAGTAAATATCTTCAGAAGAAGCTAAACTCCAAGAGTAGAATCAAAAAGACATCCATGGGTGACCTCCATTCTGTTGCCAATATTACAAAAAATAGTGAAAAAAAATTCTTGAGATGTCATTTTATTTAGCAAAATAGAAGGGTTTATGCTGGCAGTTCTAAACCAGACTATTACCAACAAATTACAAACCGGTTATTTTGAAGGAGCCCAGATTTATTAATCAATATAGACTATATAAAAAAAGGAAGATATTTTGCTTGACATCATTGTAGTATGTGAAAAATTTGTCCTCCTGTCATATACCCAGCAACATAAGACTAAATTATAAATTAGAAATTCTCTGATGTTCTTGGAATGAGCAATGATAAATTCCTACACTAATTATACAACCCTCAAATATCCTTGAGAATTCAATACATAAATTATAATAGACCTGGAGTAGTTTGTCTGTACTTAACAGGGATCCAAAAAAAAGGATAAGAAAAACATTTTTAGTATGTTGCCATGACAAATATTCATAGATCAAAATCATTTAAGAAATGGATGAAGCCTATAGCATCCCAATTGTCCTTTTCGCAGTGGAGTTTTCCTGAAGATATCTATGTTCAGTAAACTACAGAGGATTAAGCTTATGGTCTAATACTTTTATTCAACTACAAAGAGAAATTATATTATCCACCTGGGCAACAATCAACAGAATACTAAGTGCAAAACAATAATAATATAAAATATAAAATAATCATATCAAGATATCAGCTTGTCCTAGGACTATTTCTACCTGAACTCCATCAAAAGAGATGAAATGAATAAGAATGATATTATAATGGCAATAGTCTACATCTGCATTATGAACGTGCTTTGCCCAACAACCCTTTGAGGGTGGGTAGAATGAATGTTAACTCTCATTTTGCAAATTTGAAAATAGAGGTTCATAGAGTGTTAAAGATCCAGTCAATGATCACACTAATAATAGAGTCAGAACTAGGAATCAGGTTTTTGACTCCAAATCTAGTGCTTCTACTAGCAAGATCCTACTTTCAGGAACATTTATATCTTCATTTGCCAAATCATTTACTCATCCAATATATATTTATTATTAATACAATCTAAAGACATCAGGGAATTTAAAGATATATAACATATGTTTTCTGCCCACAGTAAACTCAAAATGTAATTGAGAGGATAAAGTTTTTTACTGCCAAAAATGGTTATTTCTTTCAGGGCTACTTGGCTTGACTACATGGAAATTAAATGACCCCCTAAGATTCTTTTTAACCTTATAATTCCATAGGTCTGTCTTATTTGGCTCCTGTACTGAATTTTCCTTAAGGCACATAGATCCGTAGAAATGTTTGCTTTCAAGAAGCTATTTTTTTCCTGAGAATCAAGCAATCATCAATACCATACTTTAAAGGATATTTTATAGTAATAACTTCTAGGCAGCTGTACAATATTTTTATCTAAAGAGATAAAACTGAATATTTTTGGCCATTTTTTCCAAGAGAAAATGATTTACACTGAATCTCTGTTTAAGCCCTTTTCTAACTGGAAATAAATACATCTACAGTAAGTTTATTGTTATTCAAGAACCAGCTGTTTAATGAGAGCCTTCTTTTGTCCCTATAGAAATCTGGAGGTATTTACATACAGTGGAAGATGAAATTCTTCCTTCTACTGATAAATGGAGGTTTGTTTCAGTGTTGTAAACACTAACATTTTTAGCTAATGTGGCAAAGAATTCATCATACTCTTGCTGAATAAGAAAGCAAGACTGGAATAATGGATAATTATTAAAAAAGTAGGAAATTGAATGTCACAGCAATATCAGCAATCTTCCATCAAGACTTTGTTGCAGTTTATTAATTAACTAAAAGGAAGGTTTTGATTTTTATTTTATCTTTCTCAGATATGTAATTTCGGAATTTATTCCAAAACATTTCATTATTGGGGGGGGTGGACTTTTTTCTATGGGGAGATTTGTACAAAGCCCTCCTTTTCTAGGCCATTTAGAGTCCACTTTCAGCAGAAGACTTATTAAATGTTGACTACACAGAAAGTATTGTGTTGGTAAAGGCGATTGTTATGGGGACAAATATTATCTTCATGGATTTATTTTTAAAAAATCTATAAAATCTGAGAAGATGAAATACAATGTGAACTTTGGTTCCTATATTCATCTATTTGCTCTGGATTAGAAACACATGGTTCAACAAATCTTATTGATGCTTTTTCTTCTTCAATTTGACCAAATAAATAACCTTTGCACTTGTGAATCAACTATGCATTTAATGCTTACAAATTATATTCCTCAAATATCCCAGCTAATATACAAAACCACATCCTTTTGGTGTGGCACTCCCTAAATCCTTGAAATCAAAAAGAGTAAGTGTAGGTAATGCATGGTCCATGCCTAAGCATGTGTAAATAGAATTATTCAGCAGGCTAAGCTGAACACACAGATCAAAAGATGTTATCAAGTTATCTTTACTTAGCTCCAGTCAGGAAAGATTCCATGGGAATTTTAAAGTAAAGGAAGCCTCCTGTTTACAAATGGGTTGTGCTAACATTTATTAAAGTCAGATGTTTAAAAGCTGGAACACATTATTTTTTCCAAAGAAACAATGTTTAAATAATATATGAACTTACAGGCCAGTCTGCAAATATCTATTTAATATATAATAGAACTGGTACTGTACATTTGTAATGATAAATTATAGCAGAAAAAAGACTATTATAATATCTATCAGTAATTAACCAAATACAATTCAGCAAAAAACAATTTGTTTTCTTTTTCTTGAAGATCATAAAAATATAAAGAGAGGATTAATTAGATAAAAAAACTTCTGAAAAGATTTTGAATGGAATATATGAGTACTTTCAGGGGCTTTAGAGGTAGATGATATCATTTTTAAATTTTTTGATTATATTTCAAAACTTAGGATCCTATATTGAAATCAGGAAAGAATCTTCATGATCATCTAGTACAGTCCCTTGCTTTATAGTTGAAGTCTAGTGAAGTAAGGTCACATAAGAACTATGCATCAGAGCCAAGATTTGAATGCAATGAAATCTCTGATTTCAATTTCAGCTCTTTCTGCAGTCCCACACTGTCTCCTATTTATGACTTTCCTCATCCTAAATATATCTTTTATGCTGAGATATTATAATTAGGCTGACTTTAGGGATCATAAATAGAGACAAAGATTAGAAAAGATGTTACCTTGGTAAATGGAAAATTCAAGGGGATCATAGGAGACTTCTTTCCATATGAGTTAAAAGACATAGAGTTTCATTTTGTATAATCTAGTATACAGTCTCAGAGTCAGACAAAGCTGAGTTCAAATCTTGCTTCAGGTGCTTACAAGCTCTGTGACCCTGGCAAATTACTTAATCTTTTATGTGTGTAGGATTGAACTTAATATCTTCCATTAAATTTACATTCCTATAATATTATGACCTTTAATGGAAAAGAAATGATAAGAGATATGAAAATTCTCTGTTCCTACCAGCAGATGGTCCCACTGGGCTAGGACAGCTTTGTTGTCTAGTATGAGAGGAAGTATGTTTAGAGGAGTTGTTTCTTAGATGGGTGAGGAATTAGGCAAAAGGTCAATTTGCATTTATCAAGATTTGAAGGTCATATGTTCATAATTCAGGAAACATATGTATTATACATTCTCATATGGGATTAAAGTTACTCCAACACTAGATAGCCTCTGAACTGGAGTTGATCATCAGTACTCAAGCAAATTGGCCATGTCATGAAATGAAACATTTTTCCTATGTCCTGATTTTATGATTGAAAAATATGTGCAGAGGAGAGAGAGAGCAAGGTTACACTGTGGTTAGTTAATGGGAAAGTAATGAGGAAGCTTTAAAAATGACACTAGGCTTTAAAGTTGTTGGCACTCTTTATTTTCTCTTAGATTTCCATCTTCATGATGGAAAACCATTGTGATTGGTGTGCATCATAAAAGAAAAATATCAATCACTCAGTGATTTGGTACCTTCCTACATTTTCTGAAGGTCATTTTCAGTAGTGGTACTATTTCACTTGACCTTTAAAGATAGATATATAATTTGCTAGTACAGAGAGGAAAAATGAGAAGCTCAGCATACTTTTACTCCCATGTCCATATGAGTAGAAGTCATTCTTTGACAGTCATTCGTGATATTTTTATTACTTTTTCTTGAATTTTATGTTGAAAATATTTAGCACTTGAGATTCAGTGATTTAGGCTTTATTTATATAATTAGTATTTTCCCACTGATACTTACCTCTGATGCCAGAATAGAGAAAGCTTATGACTAATAATCGAATGTCATGAGATTTGATAAACAGATTTGAGAAATGTTCACAGTGGGGTCACATCTATATCAAGAATCCATTGGGTAGAAAGAAATACTTTCTTATCATGCTTGTCTTTCACAGGGGAACACTGACTTTTAAATACCCTTTGGTACATCACAACACATCTCAAATAAATTGAAAGTGATTAATATCCTGAATATAATAGTATAGCCACATTTAATTATCAGATGGCTATTTTCCCTTGGGATATTTGACAGCTGTCTGAATTGTTGGTGCTCATTTAAAGCCAAAGAGAGGACCTTTGACTTGAGGAAAGGTCACCAAATTGCCATTTGTTATATATGTAAGTGCTAAATGTCTAGATTAAAGGGGAAGAAACTGAAAGAATAGCAGGCTAATTGTTCCCAAATTGATCTAAAAGTTCCCAAGAAAAATAAAATTGAGTCTGGAGATGATGGGGAAATTTTATTAGGATTAGAAGATCCTCAGTCAATGTTATCTATAATGAGGTGGATTTACATGAATTTTCCCACAATACTGTGCATTTAGGAAGACAGTACAAAAATTTTGAAACTCTCCTGATCTTCAGATAAAGGTTCAGAATTGACAAATCTGTCACATATTGGAAAGATTCTACTAGCTAGTTAGAAAATAGAGGAGGAAAAGTCAGGAAAATACATTTTTTGATATTATTTTCTTTAAAAATGTTGAAGTGGGACCTGGACCTAATAAATCTAATAAAATAATACTGGAAATTAAATGCTTAACTAGCTATATCTATTATTGATAATTTCTCTCTTTAAATACACTTCAAAATGAGAAATTACTTGTACTTTTCTGGCAAATAAATAGAAAGGCAATATGGCACAATATATAGAGTGCCAGTTTTATGGTTGGGAAGTCTTGGGTTCAAGTTTTGCCTCTTACCATGGTCACTCAATCTCTCAGTAACCCCAAGGAAATGCTTAAAAATTATAAATTATAGGTGTGTCACTATAATTGAAATATTACTAGAGTTCTCCTTCCCACCTCTCATCCTGGAACAAATGTAAAGCATGGATTTAGACTACAATACCAAAAATATTGGCTATATATCAAAGGCATATGAAATTGTTTCTCAGTGAATTAACTATTGTCATTTTTGTTCAAAGGAATCCAGGTGTTTGTACTTACTATGTGAGAACTATGGCCACAGCATCATTCAATACACTCTCCCCAAAAAGGAGTGTGTACAGATCAGTATCAACGTGCAGCTCGTGGAAAATAGCCAACACCGTCACTAGGAAAAAGTAAACACACATACATACAGACTGAGTCACAGAGACACAAGAGTACCATTTCCATAATTTTTTTGTTACCCACTGTCACCATCCCTAGACATTTATTTGCCATTTTATGCCTTTTCACTCACTGGCTGTCTCACATCCTTAGAATGCTCAGACCACCTTACCTCTACCTTTAAGTTTTCTGGTTTCCTTCAAAACTAAGCTCTTAGGATCCCATTTTTTCCCACCCAAATTATGATCAATCATCATATGAATAAATTTATGATTCTTTCCTTCATCTGTTTGTTCATTCCCAACCCCCCAATTTTGGTATAAAATTACTTATGCCCATGATATCTTCTCCAAGAGAATTTCATTTCCTCTCTTAAGATATTTCTTTTTCCTTTCTCTCTTTTTTCTACATGTCTTTGCTTTCCCAGCACCTTGTACAATAGCACATGGTAGGCACATAATAAATGTTCATTTTTCATTAACTAATTATGCTGCTATGTTGCAGTGATTTGTAGAAGGAAAAAGACAAAGGAGGTTCAAATAATTTTCATTGGTGTAAGATGGAGGCAAAGTTGGCTCTTGTCCTTTGTTCTTGAAGAGGACCAAAATGACATTACTATGTTAGGGGTCAATGTACATAGAAAGACTTCAGAAAGAAGACTCCAAAGTCCTAGATTTCTCTCCACCAGGATCTTAATGTCAGTGAGATAACTGAAATTTTTCAAATGCATTGTCTGAAATTGTAGTTATTTTAGGACTTCAAAATGGAGTCACTTAGGCTAAGTGGGTCTTAATGCTCATAAAACATCTAAGCAATGACAGGTTGTACTTTTCCTCTATTCTGACTCATTCTAACTCTCTGTCAAGCAATTAATGATCACAGCTTCTGATTGGATAAGACTCCAGGCTGATAGCAGTGGCTTGTGATCCTTCTTTTGTTGCTGCCTCAGATAGATAGCTCTGACCCTCACCCAATTTCTGGTCTTGTTAAGAACACAAGAGCCTGGTATTGATAAGTGACTCTGGGACTCTCTCCAACACATCTGGATCTGATTAGGAATTCCCTTCCCACATTTGGCATTTATTACTTATTCTCAATCCAGCCCATTTTGGGGGATATAAAACTTCCCTGCTCTGACCCCTACTCTGAGGATTTATTTGCCTGAGGTCTTTGTCACAGTATTTGTCTTCTGTGCCCCTCAAACTGGGTGAGGTTCTTTGCATTTGTGGGGCCAAAAATATTTCTGTCTATATTGTCATATGGTGTGTGGTGTGAATGTGTGTATATGCATGCTTTATTCCCCCTCCCTCTTGCTATGCTGCATAATAATAAAGCTTATGCTTGTACTTAGCTTCCCAAGTAGTAATTTCCTATGACTCCCAAATCCAGGTCTTTGCTTTAACATGAGCTGTGAGGTTAAAGGAGGTAGTTTAATTATACTCTGATTCCCTTTGTTTATCAACACAGTTGCCTTAATTTATAGGATCCTTACTTGCAGATCCTCTGCCCAAAGACAGACAAAACTATGGACAAAACTTACATGGATGCCAATACCTTGGCAAGATATCTTGGGGTTTGCAGACTGGCTCTCATCAATTGACAAACAATAAGTTCCAGGTCAAGCCCCATGTGGTCATTGTTTGGGTCTTGATTGGCTAAGAGTGATTGTAAAAAGAAATTATTTCTACATTTTTTTCCCCTAGAAAACCTAAGGGTCTTCCCCTCCCAGATTATTTCTTTTTTTTCTGGATTAGGTTAAAAAAACTATTCCTCATTTTCTTTCTTACCTAGCCTTAATCTCTGATTGGATGTTGCCTCAGTCAAACTGAGAGCTGTTGAAGTCCCTAGCTTAAAAAGATCAAGGTCTCCCACTGCATCCAGGGCCATCTTCAGTCATCCTGATCCATATCTGGCCACTGGACCCTGATTATTCCGGAGGAAAAAGTGAAATAGATGACTTTGTACAGCCTCCTTCACTTAAATCCAATTCACTTGCATGGCATGGCATCAGATATCTGATGTCATGGTCCTCTGCTAGAATGAAGGATAAACAACAGAATCCTAGGCTTAGAGCTAAAAGGAAACTCAGAGATCATCGAAACCATATGTGTCAAAAATGCCACCCACAACCAGAACCACATTAAAATATAATTTGGAAATATTTAACAAAGTAAATAAAACTGCAACAGAACTTAGATAATGTCAATATGTGATTTTCTAAGTCAATATGAGGCCTGAATGAATCTGACCTAAATTACTGATCTAAACCAATCCCTTCATCTGCAGAATGGAATCTACTATCTCTCATTAATAAAAGTCTTTTAGTCAATAGGAATTTATTAAGTATTTACACATGGGCCCGGAGCTATGCTTAATGTTGGAAATACAAAGAAAGGTAAATATATGGTTCCTGTTCTCGGGGAGTTTACATTCTAATAATGTCAACAATACTACTCTATTACAATATATAACAATAATATAATTAAGAATAATAACAATAATATAAGTAATAATACTAACAATAATTATTAAATCAATGACTTAAAACATTTACTTTCACACCTTTCTGGAATCAAACCAATTAACTTTACAGGGTATTAATCTTCACATAAATAATTGGTAAATATAAATATATAATAAATATTCTTGGGAGGGACAGTTGAGGGATGTATGGTAACACTGGAAAGACTGCTTGTCAGTGGGGTTTGAATCATCTTAAAGGAAGCCTGAGAAACTAGGTGGTGGTGGTGGAGAGAGAGAATATTCCAAGTATGAAGGATAATTGGTTTAAAAAAATCGCTGTAGTCAGGAGATAAAGTGTTGTATGGAAGAACTGTCAAAAAGGCCAGTATTGTTGCATTGTAGATGATGTGGAGAGAAGTAAGGTGAAACATGCCAGAACAGGTTGGGAAGCCCATAAAGACCAGAGGATTTATATATTTGATTATGGAAATAATAGGGAGTCACTGAAATTTGTTGACTGGAGAAAGGTCAGACCCATACTTTAGGAAAATTACTTTGTTGGTTGCATGGACAAAAGTCTGGCACGGAGAACAAGTAGAGAGAAGGAGACCAAGGAGAAGGCTATTTCAATTGTCCAGTTCTGAGATAATTGCAGCCTACGACACAGTTGTAGTTGTGTGAGTTGAGGGAAAGGGAGACATTGTGAAGAAAGAAATGATAAGACTTGGCAACAGATTAACAATGTGGGATGAGTACACTCGGGGCGTTGAGAATGATACTGGAGTTCTGGGCATGGACAATGGGGAAAGATGTTAATGCTTTTAAAACGAAAACAGAAATTGAGAAGAGTAGAGAGTTTTGTAGGAAAGATATTGAGTATTGCTGTGGACAAGTTGAGTTTGAGATATTTGTGGAATATCCAGTTCAAGATATTTAATAGACAATTGGTAATGGCAGGTCATGAAAATGATTAGAGCTAGATAAATAGTGCTGAGAATGATATGCATAGAAATGATCATTTAACTCATGGGAGTTGAAGAAATTACTAAGATTGATAATCTTAGCTAGAGAATGTCTAAGGTAGCATTTGAACTCAGGATTTCTTGACTCCAAATCTTGCCCTCTACTATATCATCTGTGTTCATCTTCCATGTAGCCCATGATGGTGCTTTTCCATTGACATGAGAGATATGCAGAGCTCCTCAAGTTCTCAAACTAGCTTCCTGAAAGGCTAATAGGATAGGATAGGATCATAGATTGAGAACCAGAAAGGACTATGACTAATTTTCACTTTATATCTCTCTAGTCCTTAGAACACTGCTCTGTACACGAGAAACTCTTACTCTATGGCTATCGAATTATTCAATTCTTTTTTTTTTTTTTTTTAGGTTTTTGTAAGGCAAATGGGGTTAAGTGGCTTGCCCAAGGCCACACAGCTGGGTAATTATTAAGTGTCTGAGACCAGATTTGAACCCAGGTACTCCGGACTCCAGGGTTGGTGCTTTATCCACTGCGCCACCTAGCCGACCCCCGAATTATTCAATCTCTCTTGCCCCCTTGTACCCTACCCTTATTCCAAGCACTTGATCCATTACTCCATTAGCTACGGGGCTTTGATCCTTTCACATTGATCTTCTGATCTTCTGTCTCAGATTGGAAAAGGTATTTGGGCACCAGCCAATGTAAACAACAAGTAAGCATAGAGACAAACTGAGATATCAGCTTATTTGGCCTACTTTGCTTCCCTGCCCCCAACTTGTATTTGTACCTTGGGTCATGATTCTTGTTGAGTAATCGAGCTGCGGTGTCTTAGCGGGCGCCTGGAATTCACCATCCTTCTATCTCATGGCTGATTCTCGTTTTGTTCCATTAATTACAAATGTTGGGGGCATGTTGGGGAGGTTGAGGGTCAGGTGGAGAAGACATTAATCTAGCAAACTATGAGAGCAGCTAAATTACCCTTGGAGGCTCGACTGGGTCATATTCTCTGTACTTCACTACTCAAAAAAGGATAAGTGGCAAGGTAGACAGAGAGCTTGGTATCATGACCCACATTCCAATGCTCTCTCAGATACTTATTAGAGAAATAGTTGAATGACCTAGAACAAATCACTTAATCTGTCTCATCTGTAAAGAAGGGATAGTAACATCATTTACTTCAAAGAGAGGTTGGCATTCTATTAATTCTTACTACTACTACTTCTACTACTCCTATTATTGCTGCTGCTGCTGCTGCTACTGTTACTGCTGCTACAACTTCTGCTGATGCTGCTAATGCTGCTGCTGCTACTATCACCACCACCACCACCACGGCCACTATTACTACTTACTACTGCCACTGCCCCCGCTGCTGCTGCTGCTGCTACTACTACTACTACTACTACTACTACTACTACTACTAGTCCCACCACTCCTGCCACCACCACCATGACCATCATTACTACTACTTAGCACTGCCACTGCTGCTACTACTACTAGTACTACTCCCACCACTCCTGCCACCACCACCATGACCATCATTACTACTACTTAGCACTGCCGCTGCTGCTGCTGCTACTACTACTACTACTACTACTACTACTACTACTACTACTACTAGTACTACTCCCACCACTCCTGCCACCACCACCATGACCATCATTACTACTACTTAGCACTGCCGCTGCTGCTGCTACTACTACTAGTACTACTCCCACCACGCCAACCACCACCACCATGACCATCATTACTACTACTTACTACTGCCGCTGCTGCTACTACTACTACTACTACTACTACTACTACTAGTACTACTCCCACTACTCCCACCACCACCATGACCATCATTACTACTACTTAGCACTGCCGCTGCTGCTGCTGCTACTACTACTACTACTACTACTATTACTACTACTACTACTAGTGCTACTCCCACCACTCCTGCCACCACCACCATGACCATCATTACTACTACTTACTACTGCCGCTGCTGCTACTACTACTACTACTACTACTAGTACTATTCCCACTACTCCCACCACCACCATGACCATCATTACTACTACTTAGCACTGCCGCTGCTGCTGCTGCTACTACTACTACTACTACTACTAGTGCTACTCCCACCACTCCTGCCACCACCACCATGACCATCATTACTACTACTTACTACTGCCGCTGCTGCTACTACTACTACTACTACTACTACTACTACTAGTACTACTCCCACCACTCCCGCCACCACCACCATGACCATAATTACTACTACTTAGCACTGCTGCTGCTGCTGCTACTACTACTACTACTACTAGTACTACTCCCACCATTCCCACCACCAATACCATGATCATCATTACTACTACTTACTACTGTTGCTGCTGCTGCTGCTACTACTACTACTATTACTACTACTAGTACTACTCCCACCACTCCCACCACCACCATGACCATCATTACTACTACTTATCACTGCCGCTGCTGCTACTACTACTACTCTGACCACCACCACTTCCACTAGTAATAATTGCTACTAGAACTAGTAGTACTTATTATTACTACTACTACTGCTGCTACAACTGAAGCAACGAGTCTCTCCCTCTTCCCCCACTCTTTCTCTCTTGATTTAACTCAATACACTTTAAGGAATACAAGTTCATACATAAATCAAACAAGATGAAGATGAACACACCCACACCCAACATACCCCTTACTGTATGATCCTTGTTCACCTAGCTCAAGGATTCAGATCATGAATTTACAGACACTCAGGGATTCTCCAGTCCAATCCCTTTGTTTTTCAGATGAGAAGACTGTGATCCAAGAATGATGCTCTTTGGTTTGTAGAAGTCACACAGGTAGAAAGCAAGAGTCTGATACAAGATCCCTTTACTTCAAATTTATTCTAATTCAACATAAACTGCCATCTATCATGTCTATCATAGTAAAGGACCTTGAGAAGTGCTTAGAGTACAAAGAGAAAGATGAGCTCCTGCCTGCCCAGAAGAAACTTCTATTTGTCTGGGGAAGAAGGGAATGAAGGAGATAGGTATACAAATAAACACTACGTAAGGGAAGCAAAGACAGAAAATTCGAATGGCTTATGAATCATGATTCTTTTATTTCTAAGGCTTTTTGTTTATTGACTTAACTAAGGAATTTTTTGCTTTGATCAAAATGGTGACCATGCAGAAATATGTTTACCCCAATGTAAAATTAAAAGTCTTGTGAAATTCAAACAAGCTGGTGAAATATAAACACATTTTCATTGACTAAGGTTATATAATCAAGTCTTAAATAATTATATCTTGGGAATGGAAGAGTAAACAGAAGTAAACTCCATGAATATACTCCCTATTCCTTCTTTAAAACATGATCTGCTTCATTTCACCTGGAATGGGAACAAAGCCAATACTATAACTGGCCTGGTCTTTAATCACAAGTAGGCTGACATCAGCATCCCACCATAGTTATAGCCTTTCAGGCCTAAACAGTCATTAACTAATTTTGGGGGATATTTCAGGATGTCAGAATTCAGAGCAATATTTGAGTTCAGAGTGATGTACTCAACCAAGGCTTAATTAAAGGGATTTCTCATACACTGGGACTATGTGTACTGAAAGTGAAATGCATTTAACGGAAGAACATTTTGGCATGGAATCATGCAGTCATCATACTAGCTCATTTGCAGAGTAGTACAAGGTTAACAAGGCACTTTTTTCATAATAATCATTTGAGGTAGGAGGTGCATTATATACAGAAGGAAACTGAGGCTGGGAGATGTTAAGGGATTTAACCACGGTCACATAACTTAATAGTGGTGAAGGTAGTATTCAAAGATAAGTCTTTTGAAACCAAGGCAAATACTATACTTCTTTTCTTTCATTTCTAAGGATTTTGAAAGTGTGTGTGTGTGTGTGTGTGTGTGTGTGTGTGTGTGTGTGTGTGTGTGTGTGTGTGTGTGTGTGTGTGTGAGAGAGAGAGAGAGAGAGAGAGACAGAGAGACAGAGAGACACAGAGAGAGAGAGGAGAGAAAGGTGAAAGGTAGAGAAGACAAAGAGAAAAGAAGAGGAGAGGACAGAAATGGAGAGGAGGGGAAAAGGAGGGGGAAGGAGTGCTTTAGGAATTCTATGTCTTTCTTCTCAGAATTATGTTTTTACATGCCTAAAATAAAATATAGAGGTTTATAAAAGAGACTAATTATATTGAAACATAGTTATCAACATACTAAAAACAAACAAAACAATAATTTTTTAAAATCAAGTTCATAGACCTTAAGTTAAGAATCGCTGCTCTACACAAAGGTACTAAAAAGGCAGCTAGTTTCATTTTTATCCAGGCACCAAATCTACTGCTTTTATCTATCCCCCCAAAAGATTTAATGAGCCACTAAATTGGGATGAAAACACCTGGGTTCTGTTCCCAGCTCTATTTATTTTGACTTACTATGCAAACACAGCAGGTCCCACCCACTGGACTGGATTGTACAGGTCCATTGCATCTTCCCACTGATTCCCTTTGAAACATCAGGATGAAAGACATTTAAGTCAATAGAATGATCTTTTTAAAAGCACTCTGCTGCACCAGCCATTCCTTCTGTAGAGAACTGAACTCCATTTCATCCACTATGTCCCACACAATGAAGAAAGTGATTACCCTGCACATTCCTATCTACTCTGGCAAGAAATGGGACAAAACTGAAATAAAGATAACCACTGTGGCCCAAAAGGAAGAATGTTTGCTGGGATCTGGACACAGTCAACTAGGTGGCTTAGAAAATTATACATCCACCCACTTGGCCTCTGTGCTCAGGGTTTTGAAACTAGTACAGTAGTTCTCGAGTAGGGGGTCAGGCTAACAAACTATTTCCATGAATTTTTGGAACAAATAACCCATGAAAATCCTGAAGAAGTCACTGGGTACCTGGTGATATCATTATGTGCTGAATTAAAAGGAGCAAAGAGTTTTGCCTGGTATGAAAGGTATGGACTTGTTTGGGGATTCCTTAAGAATGTGCAAAGAAATGTGGATGTTAGTCAAGCAGCAAGGATAGGAAATCCAAGTGAGTTTCAGAGTTCTTATGTTTTTATAGCAAATTTAGTCTCTATCCTATTTACTGCCTTCGTGTTATTGCAACTCCTTAGATTTAGAGCTTAAAGGCATCTTAGAGATCACTACAACCAAACTTCTATATAGATGAATAAACCAAGGCTCAGAGGTGACGTTATTTGATTAAGATCATGCAGGTGGGGAAAAAGTAAGATTTTAATTCAGAGCATTTGACTTCATATTTCAAAGCTATTCCATCATCATCATTGAGAAACATAATCTGAGGTCTGGGACTTGAAAATGAAAATGAGTATTTCTAGTATGTTGCTAATCAAATGTCCCTCCTTAGCGCTTAGATCTAGTTTTGGGTCTAATTTTTCCTTGGACCATTTGCTGTCCCCAACATAATGTGAGATCATGTCATTTTAACTTTCTTTTCTTTTTTTTTTAAGATTGTTTGGTACTTAGAAAATTTTTCTCCAGAAAGGAGATTGTTATGAATTATGTTCAATGAGATATAGGTTATAAAATGTGCACTTACGTAAAATATTTCCATATTAGTCATTTTGTTCTGGAAGAGGTAAAAAAAGTGACAAATAGCATGCTTCAATTTGTATTCAAATAATATCAGTTATTTTTTTGTATGTTTTATCATAAGTCCTTTGGAAATATTTTAGATCATTGTATTATTGAGAATAGTAGTCATTCAAAATACTTCATTGAACAATATTACTGTTATTGTGTACATTATTCTCCTAGTTCTACTCACCATGTAAATCTATCCAGATTTTTCTGAAATTATCCTGCTTGTCACAACTTGTTTAGCCATCACTGAATTGATGGGCATCCCTTCAATTTCCAGTTCTTAGCCACTAGCAAAAAAGAGCTGCTATAAATATTTTTGTACAATATTCTTGAATGTCTTTGGGATACAGACCTAGTAGTGGTTTTGCTGGATCAACGAATAAATGCAATTTTATAGCCCTTTGGACACAGTTCCAAATTTCTCTGCATAATGAGTGGATCAGTTCACAATTGCACCAACAATGCATTAATGTCCTAGTTTTTCTACATCCATGCCAATAGTCAACATTTCATTTTTTGTCAATTAGCCATCCTGATCAGTGTGAGGTTGTTTTAATTTGCATTTCTTTAATCAATACTATTTTGAGCATTTTTCATATGAATATAGATAGATTTAGTGTCTTTGTCTGAAAATAGCCTGCTCCTATTGTTTGACTATGATTTGGAGAATGACATATTTTTATAAATTTGTTTCAGTTCTCTATATATTTGAGAAATGAGGGCTTTATCAGAGATACTTGATGCAATCCTACCCCCAACCCCAGTTTTTTCTTTTTCATATAATTTTAGTGATTTTGCAAAATATTTTAAATTTTAGATAATCAAAATTATCTATTTTGTGTTGCAATGATCTCTATATCTTCTTTGATCCTAAATTCTTTCCAGCCATAAATCAGACAGATAAATGGTACCATACTCTCTTAATTTGCTTCTAATATCACCATCTATGTATAAATTATGTACCTATTTTGACCTTATTTTCATATATGGCATAAAATATTGGTCTATACCTAGTTTCTGCATACTGTTTTGCAGTTTTCCCCACTGTTTTTGTCAAATAATGAGTTTTTTGTTCCAAAAGTTTGAGTTTTAGGTTTTGGCCACTTACTATAATTTTTTTTTTTTTAGATTTTTCAAGGCAATGGGGTTAAGTGGCTTGCCCAAGGCCACACAGGTAGGTAATTATTAAGTGTCTGAGACCGGATTTGAACCCAGGTACTCCTGACTCCAGGGCCGGTGCTTTATCCACTATGCCACCTAGCTGCCCCCTATAATATAATTTGAACTTAATCTATTCCACTGATCCACCACTATAATTCTTAGTCAGTACCAGACTGATAGTTAATACTTTATAATATAGTTTGAAATCTGGTGTTGCTAGACCCTATCTTTTTCATTGATTTCCTTGATATTGAGCTTTTGTTCTTACAAATGAATTTTATCATTATTTTTCTATAAAATAGCATTTTTGATAGTTTGATTGATATGACACAATAAATTGATTGATATGGCACTGAATAATTTGATTTAGGTAGAATTGTCATCTTATTGTATTGGCATGGTCTACCAAGGAGCACTTAATATTTTTTGATTGTTTAGATCTTACTTAACTTTGTGAAAAGGATTGTATGATTTGTTCATCTAGTTCTTGGCTTTGTCTTAGTAGGTAGACTCCCAAATATTCTTTGTTGTCTACAGCTATATTGAATAGATTTTTCTCTTTCTATCTCTTGTTGCTGGGTTTTGTTGGTAATTTATTGTAATGTTGATAATTTATATGGGTTTATTTCCTATTCTTCAACTTTTGATGAAGTTGTTGATAATTTTAAATTGTTTTTAGTTGATTCGCTAGGATTTTTGAAGTGTAATATATAATGAAGTTGCTGATAATTTTAAATTGTTTTTAGTTTATTCGCTAGGATTTTTGAAGTATAATATATAATCAAGAAAGAGTGATAATTTTATTTTCTTATTGCTTGTTCTAATCCCTTTAATTTCTATTTCTTCTCTTATTGCTATAGCTAACATTTGTAATATAATATCAAATATTAGAAGTGATAATGGATACACTTATTCATCCCTGATTATATTGGGAAGGCTTCTAGCTCATCCTCATTTTAGATAATACTTGCTGATGGTTTTAGGAAAAAAATACTTGCTTATTATTTTAAGGTAAGTTCTATTTATTCTCAATCTTCTTTTTTTTGGTCTTTTTTTTTTATACAAACCAATGGGATTAAGCCTCATGCCCAAGTCGTACAGTCACGTAATTATTGGTGTCTGAGGTCACATTTGAATTCAGGTCCTCCTGACTCCAGGGCCAATGCTCTATCCATTGTGCCACCTAGCTGTCCCCATGTATGTATTCATTTCTTTTCCAATGTTTTCTTAAATCGGAATGGTGCTGTATTTTATTAAAGGCTTTTTCTGTATCTATTGAGATAATCATATGATTTATTTTGATTTTGCTACTGATATCAATTATGCTGAGAGTCTTCCTAAGATTGAATTCACCCTACATACTGGGATAAATCCCACTTGGTCATAGTATATGATCTATTTATTGCTGTAATTTCTTTGCTAATATTTTATTTAAAATTTCTGCATTGATATTCATTAGGGAAATCAATCCATAATTTCCTTTCTCTGTTTTGACTCTTCCTGGTTTAAATATCAGCACTATCTATATGTCATAAAATGAATTTGATAGCACTGCTTCTTTGTCTATTTTTCAAATAATTTATTTAATATTGTGATTTATTGCTTTAATGTTTGGTAGAATTCACTTCTGAATATATCTAGGCCTGGAGATAGTTTTTAGGAAGTCCATTGATGGTGTGTTGGATTTTTTTCACCTAAGATTGGCTTAAGTTGTTTATTTCTTCTATTGTTAATATGGGTAATTTATATTGTTGTAGGTGTTCATCTATTTCATTTAGATCATCAAATTTATTGGCATATGACTGGGCAAAATAACTCCTAATAATTATTTTAATTTTCTTTTAATTATTGGTAAATTCATCCCTTTCATATTTAATATTAGTAATTTGTCTTTATTCTTCTCTTTTTAAAAAGGTAAATGGTTTAGCTATTTTTCTATGTATATTTTACATAAACCAGCTTATAGTTTTATTTATTATTTCAATTTTATTTCCATTTCCATTTCAATTTTATTAATCTCTCTCTCCTTTAGTATTCAGGATTTCCAATTTGGCATATAATTAAAGAGTTTTAATTTATTCTTTCTCTAGCTTTTTTTTTAGTTGCATGCCTAATTCATGGGCAAAAATTCACTGTTTTTTCCCTCTATTTTGTGGATGTGAGCAACTGGAGACATACATTTTCTTCTAAGTACCATTTTGACTGTATCCCATAGATTTTTGGTCTTCTGTCTCATTGTTACTATTTTTCTTTAATGAAATTATCAATTGTTTCTATGTTCTTTGATATACTTGTTTTTTAGGATTAGATTTTTTAAATTTACAATTAATTTTTAATCTCTTTCCCCTGGCCATTATTGAATATAATTTTTTATTGAATTATGATCTTAAAAAGAGACATTTACTATTTCTACTTTTTTTACATTTGTTTGTGAAGTGTTTATGTCCTAATACATGGTCAGTTTTTTTAAGGTTCCATCTATTGCTGAGAAAAAGGTATATTCCTTTCTATTTCCATTCAGTTTTCCCAAGAGTTTTATCATTTCTAACTTTTCCAGAATTTTATTCATCTTTCTAACTTCCCTCTTATTTATTTTTTGATCAGACATCTCTAGTTCTGAGAGGAAAATTTGAAGTTTCCCACTAGTATAGTTTTATTACTTATTTATTTCTGTAACTCATTCAACTTCTCAATCAAAAATTTAGATGCTATACCATTTTTTTTTAGTTTTTTTGCAAGGCAAATGGGGTTAAGTGGTTTGCCCAAGGCCACACAGCTAGGTAATTATTAAGTGTCTGAGACTGGAGTTGAACCCAGGTACTCCTGACTCCAGGGCTGGTGCTTTATCCACTGCACCACCTAGCCTCCCTGATTCTATACCATTTGGTGCATATTATGCGTGGTCTTGATAATAGTTCATTGTCTATGATAACCTTTCAGCAATATATAGTTTCTTTCCTTATCTTTTACTTTTGCTTTTGTTTTGTTTAAGATCATGATTGCTACCCTTTCTTTTCTTCAGCTGAACCATGGTGCATTCTGCTTCAGTCCTTTAGCTTTACCCTTTGTGTATCTCTGTTTCAAATGTGCTTCCTGTAAACAACACATTGTAGGATTCTGGTTTTTAAATCATTCTACTTTCTGCTTCCATTTTTTTGGGTGAGTGCATCCCATTTATATTTATAGTTATAATTAATTGCATATTCCCTTCATGTTATCTTCCCTTGTTTACTGCATCCCTTTCCCCCCACATCCCATCCTTTCCCTCCTCATAAGTTTTTTACTTATCTCCAATTTCCCTAAATATACCTTCTCTTTTATCAGTCTCCTTCCCTGCTATTATCCTCATCTTCTTTTAGTTCCTTAAAGCGTAAGATAGATTACTGAATACAAATGAATGTATGTTATTCATTCTGACTCAGTTTTTATGAAAGTAAGTTTTATGCTTTATCCTCCACTCCACCCCACCATCTACTCCTCCATTATAATAGCTCTTTTATGCTTCTTTTATATAGCATAATGTACCCCATTCAATCTCTTCCCTCCTTCCAGTGAAATTATTTTAACCCTTTGTTTTCTATCATTACATCAAAAATTCACCTTAAATAAATATTCTCTACATATATTTCTTCTAATTGTTATTATAGTAATAGTTCTTAAGAGCTATAAATATTTAGAAGTATAATTAGACCTTATTGAATTTTTTTTTCTCTTTCTTATTTCTTTTTACCTTCCCCCCCCCCCCCCCCATTGAGTCTTATATTTGGAGATCAAATGTTTTATTCAGTTCTTTTTTTTATTCAGTCTTTTAATTAAGAATAATTGAAATTCCTCTATTTCTTCAAATATCTAGTTTTTTCCTTAAAAATTTATATACAATTTACTGATAGGTGATTCTTGTTTATAATTCTTACTCCTTTGCCTTCTGGTCTATCATTTCAAACTGCAGTTCTTTAATGTAAAAGCTGACAAATCCTGTGTAATCCTCACTGTACTTCCACAATATTTAAATTTTATCTTTTTGACTGCTTGCTATATTTTCTCCTTGATCTGTGAGTTCTGAAATTTGACTATGATGTTCTGGGATGTTTTCCTTTTGGGATCTCATTCAGGCAGTGATTAGTAGATTCTTTCAATTTATGTTTTGCCTCCTGGTTCTTAGAATTTATCTTAGAAAAATTTTTGAAACATGCTTTCCAGAATTTTTTAAAGTAGTTCAACATTAAGTTTTCAAGTAGTTCAGCCTTTTTATTTCATGTATTAGATTTTTAGGGGATTGTTTTCTTCAGTGAACTTTTTAATTTCCTTTTCCAATTGGCCAATTCTAATTTTAGGAAGTTATTTTTTAGTAAATTCTTGTATTTTCCCTATACTATTGACTCTTTTTTCATGTTTATCTTTCATTCTCAATTATTTTTCCAATTTTTCTTCTACTTCTCTAATACTTTCTTTTTTTTAGGCAAGAGAATAAATTACATTTTTCTTTGAGACTTCACATGTCACTGCCTTGAAACCACTGTTCTCTTCTAAGTTTATGCCTAGATCCTCCCTCTTGCCATAATAACTTTAATAACTGATTAGTTCTTTTATTTTTTGCTCATTTTACTGACTTTTTATGAATTAACTTTTTTATTTTATTTTATTTGTGAGTTGGGCTCTGGCCCTAAACTGTACTTTTTTTTAATTTTGAGGTCTTACTGCTGACTTTTACTAGAGAGTAGCCTTCTTCTTACTTGTACTGGGAATAGAGCTTCCTTGCTGATGTCCCTTGGATTTGGAGTTTGTCTACTGACCTACCACAGGGTGGGATCATTCTACTTAGTTGCTATGGAAACAGGGTCTTTCTGATGGTTTAGGATCTTGCTGTTGGCCTTGTGGGGCCGAGTTTCACTACTGTTCAGCAGTGGATGGCTCATGCTGGATGTGGGCTAGCTGAAGTGGGACCTCGCTTTCCTGCTCATTATTAGAGTGCCCTAAGCTTGAAGCCTTGCTACAGGCCCCCAATTATGAGACCTGCTTTTACTGCTGATGTTTTTAGGACCTCACCCCTCCCACCCCAATGAACCAAACTTTTTTTACCAAGTTGGTAAGCTGCTGCCCTTTTTTTACTAAATCAATTCTGGGGAGACTTTCTAGTTGTTTAGAGGGGAATTTGGTAGGGCTTCAGAGGATTCCTTTCTCACTCTGCCATCAAGGATAAACACAACCTGATCCAGGGGATAAAGGTTTGGGGTTGAATTCAGAAAGACCAGAGTTGGAATCCTGCCTCAAACACTTACTAGATATGAAACTCTGGCAAGTGGCTTGACCTGTTACAGAAACTGAGTTTCTTTTTTTTTTTTCCTAAAATGAGAATAATAATAGCATCTACCTCACAAGGCTGTTTTGAACAACAAAGTACTTTGCAAACATTAAAACAATACATAAATAGCAGTTTTTTAAATTTATATTCTCAAATTAATTAAAAAAACAAACAAAAATTCCATCCTCTCCAGCCAGAATTATACTCTTTTCCTTGTCTACTACATAGAAACATTTGGGTCTTCCTGAAATACTTCATCCTAAGGCCAAAAGGGCCTTTGCCTACCTATATAATAACTGGAGCTTGAAGCAGTTTGTCTTTGTGGTTTCAGTGAGGCCTGATGCTGCCATGTTTATGAAGCTAGAGACAGATATACCAAAATAAAACTAGCAGGGACATTTATTGACTAAATTTCTTATATTCTTTGTGTTGTATCCTTCTGGGTTATTTCTACTTCTCCTACTTGCATTGGTTGGTTAGATTCCCAGAGGGAAGTTGTCAAGTTGTGGAGTCGTGATGGCCAACAAATATAAGTATAGTCATAGACCAGAAGAGATAGTCAGAAAATGGAAGTTTCATCTAAATCTTGAGGAAGTCCATGGCAGTTAAACTAGTATTGTCTGGGAAGACTTGAGTTGACTTGAGGTTCCATTTACCTTTGGAAATAACCTTGCTAACTGCTGAAGCGATTGAGAAGAAAGTGAACAAGTTGAGATTGTTTGTAATATATCTTTCTATCAACATCTTTCTATATCATGTGTTTAAACAGACTGCATCCTTGCTGAGGAATACAATTTGCTTTTGATTCATCCTTTCTCTCAGAGGTATGGAGTTTTAGCTTTGGAGTAAGGGCACTGGAAATGCTGGCTACTGATTCATTTTTCCTCATTACCACATTTATTATTCTCATTTATTAAATGCCTTTTGCTTTGAATTGATAGTCATCTGGTAAAGAGGCATTTATTTGTAGGAGTTTGGAAACTGGGAATTTGAATAGATATGAGTCAATAGGTGCAAGAAAACTGAAAAGGAGAAGTTACAGCTAAGTTTAAAAAACTGGGGTACAGCCAAGATGATGGAATATTCAGAGAGTCAGCTGAATTCTTTCAACATTCCCCTCCAAACAACTTAAAAATAACATCTCAAATCAAAATTTGGAGTGACAGAACCAACAAAAGGTCAGAGTGAAATATTTTCCCACTAAGACAACTTGGGAGCTTGGCAGGAGATGTCTGTGATATGGGGATAGTGACTGACCCAGAGAGAAGTAGCAACATGAGTTGTGGACATTGGAGGCAGCTGAGAAAGCACCATTGGCAGCAGCAGCAGCAGGTTTGGGTGCTCTTAACCCAGAGATGGTGAAGCAGTTGGACAAATGTTCAGAATGGCTACTTTGCTGTCACTGGGTACAGCTGGCACTGATTGTCAATTTTATTGCTTCTAGCAGCTCTGGGTCACACTTCCAGGTTGTGCAGAAGCACTAGTTATCATTCAAAAGGGATCAGGGGCCCTAGTCATAGTTTCAAGACTGAGAGGAGGGAGCAAGGATCCTTCCTGGGTAAAGGCCAGAGTGTATGTCAAGAGGGCAGCGACCAAACCTCTTCTGTGATCACACTATCTTAGAAACATCAAAAATTTGCAAACTATTAGAACTAGCTCTAAAAATGGCAGCACAAAACAACCTGAAACTTGGGAGGGTGTCTCCCTTCCTCCAGATGTGCAAAAAAAAAAAAGTTCAAAATCAAGAAGTAGGCTGGAAAAATGAGAAAAATGAAAAAAAAAATAACCATAAAAGCTACCGCAATGTCAAGGAAGAACAAAACATAAGCTCAGAAGATGAAAACAATATGAAAACATCAATAACCAAAGCCTCAAATGAAAATGTTGATTGGACCTAATTCCTGACTGAAAGAAAGATAAGATTGGTAGAAGAAATTTGGAAAAAGAAGTGATAGTGATGGAAGAAAATTATGAAAAAGAGGATTAATACCTTGGTGAATGAAGCACACAAAATACTAAAGAAAGCAACCCTTTCAAAAGCAGATTTGACCAAATGGAAAAAAGAGGTACCAAAGTTTACTAAAGAAACTATTTCCTTAAAAATTGGATTTGGGCAAGTAGAAGTTAATGAGAAATCAAGAAATGATAAAAATAAAGTAAAAAAAATGAAAAAAGGAGGCAGCTAGGTGGCACAGTGGTGTGGCCTTGGGCAAGCCATTTAACCCCATTGCCTTGCGAAAAGAAAAACTTTAAAAAAGTGAAAAAAAATGGAGAAAATGTGAAATATTTCATTAGAAAAGAAACTGATCTGGAAAATAGATGGAGGAGAGATAAATTTAAGAATTACTGGACTACCTAAAAGCCATAATCAAAAAACATAACCTAAAGGCCTCATTTCTCAAATATATAGGGGTTTAATGAGATTTATGAAAATAAGAGCTATTCTATAGCCATATAAAAATGTAAATCATTATAATTAGGTAAATTAAAATTAAAATAACTCTGAGGAACCATCTTACAGCTATCATAAATGATGAATACTAGAGGGGATGAGGCAAAATAGGTACACTAATAAACTGTTGTTGGAGTTGTGAATTGATCTAACCATTCTGGAAAACAATTTGGGATCATGCTGAAAGGACTAAGGACTCAGCAATTCCACTATTAGATCTGTACCCCAAATAGATCAAAGAAAAAAGAAAGGGACCTATATGTGCAAATTATTATACCAGCTCCTTTTTATGGTGGCAAGTAATTAGAAATTGAGGGGATGCTCATCAATTGGAAAATAGTTGAATAAGTTTTGGCATATAATTGTGATAGCATACTCTGATGCTATGACAGATGATGAGGGAAATGGTTTTAGAAAAAAAAAGGAAAAACACAACAAGAACTATATGAATTGATGTAAAGTAAAATAAGAATATCCAGGAAGACATTGTGATATTAATATACATAACATGAATGTTGATCAGTTGTATACTAATATCAATACAATGAGCCAAGACAGTTCCAAAGGTTTCATGATAGAAAATTCTTTACACCTCCAGAAACAGAGTTGATGATTTCTGAGTACCTATTAAAGTATAATTTTCTCACCATTTTTTTCTTTTGGGGGGAATATGACTAATAGGAAAATGTTTTGCACGATTTCCCCTATATAATTGATATCATTTTGCTTATCTTTTCATTGTATAAAGCAGGTGTGGGAGGGAGAGAATTTGGAAATCAAAATTGAAAAAGTAAAGAATGTTGAAAATAAATAAAATTACATAGGGTGGAGAAAAGGTCAAGACAAACAAAATCACAAAACCAAAAGAATATAAAACTAGAGTTTACAGAAATATCATGATTGTTTGCTTATTATTCACTTATTCTAGTCTGTCTAGTCTACCATCATGAATTCTGAAACTTTAGTTTACTGAGACAAATAGCTGTAATAGTGAATAAATCAGGATGATGGTTGTTGCAATCGAATCCAGGAAATTCCAGGAAATATTAGAGAAGGATGTTCTTAGGTTGCAATCATACTAGAATTACCTATCAAATACTAAGGAAAGAAAAAATGTACAGAGTTGAGCCAGAGTTCCAAGGTTCCCATTGCTCTAATATATTTGTGAAAATATCGTCATAGAGTGAATGAATAAACAATACGAACTTAGAACCAGAAAGCTCAATCTACCCACTCCCTCCTTTCTGTAATATAATTTATAATGCTATATAAATATTGATATATTTAATATATTGTAAATTATAATCTACAATAAATTAGTAATAAAATATAATTGTTATTGCTAATATTTCTATAGCACTTACTATATGTTGGGCATGATGATGATGAGAATGTTTCCTTATTATCTTATTATAGAGCAAATCGAATTCCACAAGGTGAAGAGATTTATATGCATAGGGTCACTTTGGGAAAAAAAGAATCAAGCTGGGATTCAAACCCAGGTCTTGTAATTTGAGATCCAGTCCATTTTTCATCATAGAATGGTGCTGCTGCCAATTCTCTTTTGCAGAACTTTATTGTTTGAATGTACACTTATAAAAAAAAAACACCCAAATGCTGAAGAATTGGGACAAAGTTATCTTGATTTATTTCTTTCCCAGCTCAGTGTCTCTGATTCCATCGGACCATCACACCTGCCTTGTCACTAAATGAATGCAGTAACTATACATTATAGTATAACAACTAGGAGTATAGATAATGGCTCTCTTGTCTTACCAAGGCATTTATCAGCTGAGGATGAGTAATATTTCATGGTGCATCCATTTGCAAAAATCATCCAAGTCACCATCAGTCTAACTGATCACTTAAATGACTATCCTCTCACTAGTGTCAAGGTCTTCAGGGTGATTTAGTGACACAGACCCTTTTTCTAGATTCTCCATTAGCAGGGAGCCCCTTTTCCTTGATGGCTTCTAAGGAATTTAAATTTCAAATGATGCTTTAATGTGGCAGCTCTCAGCAACCTGGAGCAAGAACTGCCTGGGTGGATGGACATCAACATGTAATGGTTTTTCCCTCCTGTCACTCTAGGTCTTCATTTAGCCTCCTAAAAATGTAGACTTTCTCTAGGGAGAGGTTTGGTGGTTTTCTGTGCAAATCAATAAGGATGGCACTTGTTCCTGAAAAAAGCACCATCAAAAATGTCTCAGGCTTCAGCTGTGAAGTGGATGACAAGCCTGGCCCTGGAGATATCTCACTGTCTCAATTAATGAGGCTATGTTTTCCCATTAAGATGTCTGAGTACTATGGGAATAACCAATGTGTTTTTTTTTCCCAGAAGAGGAAAGAGAAAAAACCCTTATTTAATTCCTTTTTCCCAATTTATGAAAGACTAATTGTGTAAAGTGAGTCTTAAAGAGGAAATCTCTGATTCTTTTTGAGGTTCAACTTAAGCTTGTAAAGGAGAAGAAAGATAATAGAAGATAAAGAAGTGACCTTTGAGACAGCAACTCCTGAATTCAAGTCCCACCTTCAACATACACACTAACTGTGACTTTCAGAAAGTCACTTAACCATTTGGTTAATCAGAAAACTTTCTAAGTTTATATTGTCATTGAATGATCATGAGGAAGAGGAAAAGTGCATGGAGGGGATGGAGAAAACAAGATAGTTGGAAGAGAGAGGGGAGAAGGAAATATTACTCATTTATTTGCACATTATTTTCCACAAAAGAACGTAAGTTCCCTGAGGGCAAGGACTTTTCCATTCATGTCCTTATATTCTCAGAACCTTGTAAAGAGTCTGTCCTTCCCAAATGTTCATGTTGACTTGTGTGTGTCTGACCTGAGTCCATGTAGGTTTCATCATCCACCGTTGCATACTGACCCAGACATCTTGGTGTCATTTTGCTCCTCTTCTTCAATTATGAAGGACAAAAATAATAGTGGTGTAGTACATAATAAATGTTTGTTACATTGAATTGAAGAAAAAATAAACTCACTCTATACAATAATTTTCAGGATTTTTTTCTCCTAGAAAAACTGTGATATTTGGGTTTTAGAACAAGGATATTTGAGAGATACTGCTAAAGCTTTTAAGCCAGGGCTACCTTACCAGCACAAATTGATTGAACAAAGTTGTCCCTACCAATCAAAAACACCCAAACCTGGCTCAAGAATGTAAACTTTGTGACCTTGGGTAGGGACACAAAGCCTGGCCAGGAAAACTTCAAAAAATTGGCATCTCACCTAGTTAAAAGGGATTTTGAGAGACACATTTCTAAACAAGCAGAAATATACAATGGCATTGACAAATAACAACAGCTGAATGATTTAGTTGATTTACAGTTGAAAATTTCCAAGGATATTTTAGTCAGAGATTTTGCAGAAAATGTTGGGTCTAGCCCTCACCAACATGATTTATTATTTGGTACAGAGATTAAAGGAGAAAATGCTAAGCAGCAGACTCTAACTATACTCCAGAGCTTAATATTCTTTCCAATGCAGCGACCAGCTGGTTCGTTTTGGCATAAATGTATAGGCTTTCTAATGACTTGTACACTTGGAAAATTATTCTCTATTTGCTTCACTGGTGCTTTTCTGAGAAATAATTGTGTAAATGACTGAGTCTTCAGTGTTGAGAAACTGTTTAAGTCATCAGTATTTTTATTGGAGTCAGTCTTTTCTATTGTTTAGGATAGAAGCCCTTTGGTGACCAAGACTGCTCCTTGAGCCCAGAAGGGATGGTACATGGTATGTGTTGGTGACGTTAATGAGCAGGGTCATATATAACAGCTGGAGGAGATTCTTGTGCAACTAAAGGACATGTAGCTTCAAGCTTCACTACTGCCCTTTATAACACAGATGTTATCTAGTACAATATGACCCTATGTAATCAAGGACTTTCTTATCCACAAGAAAATAAAATATTATGGGGCAGTGACTGTTTCATTTTTACATTACTGTTATTAAAGACAAATTCAATACCATTCAGATTATAGTGATGATAATGATAATAACAGCTAGCATTTACAGAATATCATAGGGTTTACAAAGCACCTTGCAAATATTATCACACTTGAACCTCCCAACAAACCTGGGGAGACTTTGACATAGGTGCTATCATTATTCCTATTTTACAGATGAACAGAGAAAGAATTAAATTACTTTCCCAGGGTCATATAGCTAATAAGTGTCTGAGGCTGAAATTGAACTTTGAATCTTTCTGATTCTAGATTCAGTGTTTTATCCACTAAGTCACTTAGCTACCTATTAATTTAGGCACTAGATTTGAACCCAGCTGAATTGGGTTGTTTATTCTTATTTGAGTGGTATAAGCCCTGAAAGTGTTCTGCATATCATGATGAGAAAGTTCAGTGGAGAACCAAATGATTTTTGAGGTACTTGATTAGATACAGTAGAAATTAAAGTCCTTGAAGACTTTTTATTTATTAACCTTTGTATTCCCCATATATTATCTGTTGAAGGAAAGAATCTTGGGTATTCAATTTCTCCATGGTAACCTTCTTTTAGACAGATATCTTTCATGAGGGAATATTTCCTTACTGGGAAACTTGTGACCATGTTAGTAGTATAAGGGAGGGAGAGCCACCCTCCATATCCAATTCATAAAAGAAGTTTTGGAGATCAAAAATAAATCAAAGTAAAACAAGGTGTAAATAAATCTGTAATCAAATCTGAAAGGCTCATGAGGACTCTAGGTCATTGGATGAGATCAGATAATGCTGAATAGGAAATATGTTATGATGAATTGAAAAGAATCAATGATACCCCAAGAGTCTACATATAAAAATAGCAAGCTAAATTTAAGCCAGCCAGTCAAATGGTGATCATATCTGACCATGAAAAATTCAAGAGAGGTAATTGCCTTTAGGTAAGGAGAAGAAAGCTTTTCTTTCTCTTTCTTCTTGATCTCTATTGGCCAAGTTATTATGACCCTGTGAACACCCACAGATCAAAAGATCTAGA
This sequence comes from Macrotis lagotis, assembly GCF_037893015.1. Taxonomy (NCBI): domain Eukaryota; kingdom Metazoa; phylum Chordata; class Mammalia; order Peramelemorphia; family Peramelidae; genus Macrotis; species Macrotis lagotis. Next base: position 52,815,488 of record NC_133663.1, on the reverse strand, counting down.
GGTTTCCTCAGTCTCCAAAAAACAACAGTGGTTGCTGGCAGTTCAATGGTAACTGAAAGACTCAGAGGGCATGGACACTTTTAGGGATTATAACCCCCCTCCCAGGGGCAGAGGAAAAATGTCTACTATTGCTTCTACAAGGACAATGATCCCCTCAGAGCCCAGTTAAGAGTTATCCCTAACAGAAATTTCATGAGGACTCCACAAATTTCACGAGGACTCCACAAAGGGAGCTGAGAATTCCTAGAATCTCGTAGCTGTGATATACCCTTTGTCACATGTGTTTTCTACATTACCATTTTTTACTATAAGATTGAGTTTACTATTGAAAAGGAACTTCTATATGTAAATGAAGAATCTGTTTCTCATAGGTGGAGATTATTTTTGTAATAATGATTGTTACTATGTCTTCTTAGTAAATACCCTTTCTAAAAACTAATCAAATCTGATTGATAATCAATGAGAAGCAAAAATGGGGCTCTTGAGTCACAGCACTAGGAATACCACCTCTGGGCTTCCTCATCTGGAGTCCCCTCTGGGAACTTGGAACTACCACAGGAACAGCAGTTTAGAAAGATAGGAGTGGCATAGAGAAGGGGAACTATTCTATTAACAATTTCCATTTAAGTAGGATTAAAAAAAAAGAGGTTTACAAAGTACTTTTCTCACCACAGAAAACAGAGTTATGGTTAGAGAGTACCCAAACCTAATCCTTCTAATATGAAGTCCAAAAGGATTTCCATTATGACACAATATGTTTTGTTGGTTGGTTGGTTGGACCAAAATGACATCACTATGTTTGAGACAAATTACAATACAGTAATGTCTAACTGTGGATGGCCAAACCAATATGAACTTGGAATGCTCTACCATGGGTTGAATGCAAATAGAGCTCTGGCCACTGTTGCAGGTGGGAAGACCAAGCCAGAGGATACCATGGGACTTTGTAGGCTGCCTGGGGACCCCTGGTGTCACTGGCATTGGCAGGTATCTTTCCTGCTCTGAACACAACATGCAGACATGTACTGGCAAGACATTTGAGAACTCTTTGCCTCAATTTCTCAATCTGTGAAATGCAGATAATAGTAGTATCCATCTCTCAAGACCTTTGTGATGAACAAATGAGATAATAATTATGAAACGCCATATAAACATGTTATTATTATTATTGTTAATGCAAAAAGGTAGTATCTGGCACATAGGAAGTACTATATAGCGATTAGTTGCTATTATCGTTGTTAATGTAAAAAGCTATCCACGTCCTTACTGTGTTTATATTTTAGAAATGAGAATTATCTCTCTCTATTCCAAAAGGCATGTGCCAAATCCAGGCAGGTTCTCTATGTCAATAGCAATTTTCCAGGTTTGGGGTTTGGCAAAATGAAGGGCAGGTATCTGTTGGCATCGGGGCTAGTGCTGAAAAGGTTTACCCAGAGGTGCCCATAACAGGAGGATTCTAAATTTAACATTTGCAGAGAACATAAACATTTAACAAAAGCCCAATTTTCTCACCAATGGGGCCTAATGAGCCATGATGTGGCTTAACAAGAAATCTTTGCAGTGGGCCTGATTTCAGAATGAGGATGATTCATTCAGCAGGGCTGGTAGAATCCACTGGATTATTTCTTAAGCTTTTCACTGTTTTGAAAGGAAAGGTGATAGACCAAGGGTTCGGCTGTATAAGTCATGAAATAAATAGATAGAAAAACAGCCTGCTACCCAACAGTACAACAGACCAATCTCAGTGGGTCAGTACGAAATTAGTGTTTGGGGAGGAGGAAGTCACTACAAGCTCTGGGATTTTTAACAGGTGCCAAAGAAAGAGTTGAATCAGAAAGACAATCCTGCTTGTCAAGATAGGTTATAGATAAGAGATGGGAGTTTCACAGATAAATCCCTCTCCACAAAAGGCATGAAATCAGCAGATGGTTTGTAGTAACATTTCTCAAAACATGGATTGAAACCCTAAGGGATATCACAGAAATGCTTCCAAGAAAATATGGAAGGTCAATATTTCTTGTTGCTTTGCCTTCTCCATCTGGAATAGTAAAGCCATCCTTAAGTCATCTTAAAGGAGGTCCTAAGGAGAGCTAATGTTGGGTTTCTCATTGAAAATAAAGGGACAGTCCATCTTATTTAAGTATTTCCATATATGCTATTGCCCACCTGCCCAAGCCTCCTTTTCCCTTAGCCATCTCTACTCTAAAGCTTGAAGATATCAGAACATCTTCATACCTGTTATTGAGAAGTGGAGTGAAAGTAAACCAATAGACCTTCCTCTTTTAACATTGCATCTGTCCTTCCTCCTAAATGCTTAAAAAAGCATCTCCCTTCCTCCCATCTAAGAAAAGCCAGGGAATAGTGAAGATTGTTAAATATGATCCCAAAGTAAACTGATAATTTTGGAAGATTTAAGACACCAAATCTTTGATACATTTTTTCATTAAGAGTTTACGATTACTGGAACAACAAAACTTACTTTTTCTGAGATAGTCAAACACTTAAGGTCTGTATTTTGGTTTCATTTGCAGGTTTCTAAGTTTCTATTTCAAGATAGAAATGCAAAAATAGGTCCCTTGTGCTCCCCTTTTTATTTTTGCTTTTACATACTAATATATATATATATTATAAAGTTGTTAATACACAATTATGAAATAGTTTTGGATTTAAATTAAATGAAATATTAACCCATATAAAAATCAAAAAAGAAAAATTGATAAACATTAAGTGAAGTAAAACAAAAATTACCTCCCTCCTAACTTGAGAGAAATAGTTGAGCACATTAACTATTATGAGATTAGGTACCCCACCAGAGGACATGGTCCATGGAAATGAAGCAAACAAAAAGGACATAAAACCACGAAGATTTATATAATAATAAGCAATGAGTTTGGGTTTGTGATTTGAGTGCCATCTTGTTCAGGCTTGAAAATGGCCAGGGAATGCTACAAAGACTGAAGCTGCTTATATTCAAGGATATAATTTACCTATATGAATAGTAGTAGGTCAGCTCATGTGATAGTGGTCTAAGATTGACGAAAAGGTAATAGAAAAATAATGGAGGTAGTGTCAAAATGTAAACAAAGTTTGGAAGCATGTCTTGTGAAACAGGACTTCCAAGTCATTATGGCACCCATGGAGTAGAGGTTCTAACGAATGTTATCTAATGTGGCTACTAAGAAATCTGACTCTCTCTCTCTCTCTCTCTCTCTCTCTCTCTCCATATATATACGTATATATATACATATATATATACATATATATATGTATATATATGTATAAAACTGTGTGTCCCTCTATTTTGTTATATTGGGCCCTAGCAGGCTATGCTTTCTCTTTGATTTCCCTCCAACTGAATGACTATTTATTTACTTAGATTTATATTCTTGTAAGAATGAATGTTTTTAAAATTTATGTTGCCTTGTCTCTTTAAAATAACATGTATTCTTTGTCCCCAATGACATCATTTGCCCCTGAATAAAAAATATTGTGTCTTCTCTCTTTTTTCTTTCCCTTTTATGGTACTGAAGAATGAATGCTTCACATGAAACAATGTGATTTGGAATCAGAAGGTTTGGGTTAAAGCCTTAGTTTCTTCAATTAACATCCTCTCATGATGGGTGAATCAATTGAGTTTCAGCATAAATTGGTAGAATATTACTATTACTATCTATTGCATAGACTTTATGGGAGAATTGAATGAAATAATGTATTCCAAGTGTTTTGTAACAAAAACTGCTGTCTAAATATGAGGTTTTTTTGATTGCTTTTATTTGAGAAGAGACCTAATATTTTGAAGACCTAATACAGAAATGGAATAGCAAGGAAAGGCATCATTTACTTTGGTATTTTTACTACTTGATTTTCCACACTTTATAATTTCTTTCTTTCTAACTTGGCTTTTATTAAATTTCTCTCTCCTGCAATTCCTCTTGCTGTGTGATCACTTCTTTTTCAGTCTTCTCTGATGGTTCATCAATCATCTTCTACCTGTTAACCATGGGGGTGACCTTTAAGGTTCTGTCCATTCTGTCCCATTCCTTCTTTTCCTTCTCTCTCTCTCTCTCTCTCTCTCTCTCTCTCTCTCTCTCTCTCTCTCTCTCTCTCTCTCTCTCTCCCACTACCTCCCTCCTTCCCTCCTTTCTTTCAGCAAGCTTATCAATATCCATGGACTTAAGTGTTATCTTCATGCAGAAGATAGTAAGATATTTATATTCAGACTAAATTCTGCTGAACTCAACTAGATTCCCAACTAGCTGCTAGATCTCTTCCTAGATGTCTCATAGTCATCTTAAACTCAACATATCTGAAAGAAAAGCATCCTTACCTTAAACTCACACCTCCTCTAAACCTACCTATTTCTCTGGAGGACATAGATATCTAAGTATTTAATAAATAATCTGAGTCATATTCAACTCTTACTTTTCCACCACAGCCATGTCCAATCATTTACCATATCTTGTTAATTCAACCTTATTGGCATCTCTCCCATCTCTCCTTTTCTTAGGCCAACCATCTTTGTTCAGATTTTTACCACTTCTTGTCTTGATTATTAGAATAATTTCTGCAATACAATAGCTTTCTAGTTGCTACTCTCTTACTATATACCCTTAGACAAAATCATCTTTATAAAGTACAGATCAGAATATGTTCATTTCCTCCTCAAGAATTTTCTGTGACTCCCTATTGCCTCTAACATAAAATCCAAACTCATAACTTTGGCATTGAAAGTTTTTCTTAGACTCTAGCCTACCAATTCAACTTTATTCCACATTCCTGCCTTTCCTATACTTTCAGTCTCAAATGAAACGATCAACTCACCATTTACTGCAATTGAAATATTGTGTCCTATCTCCATTAATTTGATCAACTTTTCACACACATCTGGAATGCATTTTATTCTCAATGTCTATCTCTCAGAAAATTTATTTTCCTTCAAGATTCATCTTCCTGTAGGAAATATTTTCCAGGTCTTCAGGTGTGACTGTTTTCTCCCTTCTCAAATTACATCTTATTTATATATCTGAATAACCATAGCCTCCTCCCAATAAGCTTCTTGAGGGCTATTTATTTATTTTAGTTTTTGTAACTCTATGGCCTTATCCAGTACCCTTTCATAAACATGTATTACATGTCAATTGCATAAGTAGGTAAGTCACCGATTCCGAAAAATTTCATTGGGATATTCTACTGCTGCCCCCAGGTCTCCTTTGCAGACTTCCTTGATAGTGTAGGATTTGTGAAAATAGAAGTCTTCTTTTCCAAATAAGGATGCCAGCTGGGTACTGGCCACATCTGTTTCTCAGCTGCCTACAGAGATTCCTCAAAACTGATTTCAAGCATACTGTTATCTGACCACCTTGAGCTTTCCCTTGCCCACTTTCAGTTTACCAAAAATATTCTATGTGGTTGGCAGTTATCCATTCTTCTCTCAGGCCCTATTCAACTGAGCTCACTTTCCATAACTAAAGCTTCAATTTTGGAGGCAGGACCTTTCTATTCACAGTTTTCCTATGCAATTTGATGTTTAGAATGGTGGGAGTAGCCATGTGGAATTGGTCTCTAATGAAATAGGGATGTACAAACAGGGCTAATTCTCATTTCACAATAGGATTTGGACAACATTGTCTTCTTCCACCAATTTGTCTATTTCATGACTCAAATCTGAGCAGAAGATGGAAAAATATACTCATAATGATATGAGAGAGTTGGTGGGACATTGAATAGAGCCCCAGAGTTGGAGTTAGGAAGAGTTAAGTACAATTCAAACATCAGATGCTCAGTTGTGTGACCCTGGGTAAGTTGTTTAACTTCTGTTTCCTCAAGTGTGAAAATGAGAATGATAACAGCATTTACCTTACAGGGTTGATGTGAGGATAAAATGAGATAATGTTTATAAAGTGCTTAGCACAGTGTTTGATGTGTAGGAGGTGCCATCCCTGTCCCTTTCCTAAATGGTGTATTTTTTGGGGGGGTTGTGTATCTTGGTTTCTTATATTTAGTTAAAAATACCTGGGTCTTCTTGATGAATTTGTGGAAGAGGCGATCCAGTTTTTTGAACATGAAAAGAGAGAATCTCTCTAGAAGTACTCATCCAAGTCATTGCCTGAAGACCTTTAATAAGGAAGCCAATATACTCCTGGCAGCATCTTCCACTTTGGATTAACTCTAAGGGTTAGTCTGTTTTTCTTTATATTAATACTAAATTTCCCTCAATCATTTATACCCACTGCTCCTAGTTCAATCATCAATAACCTCTGTTCTCTGAGGCCAGGTAGAGTGGTTCTAATTGCTCCCGTATGATTCTTCGAAGATCCAAAGATAGCTTAGCATGTCCTTTCTCACTTCCTCATTTTTGTTTTCTTCTGGGGTAAATATTCTTGTCCTTGAACAAATTCTCCAAAGGTATGATCTTAAGATTCTTCAACATCCTAACCAATTTCCTTGGGATACTCTATAATTTAAATATCCTTTTAAAAATGCAATGTCCCAGACTTTAGACAACGTTACTGAATATGGTTTGAATCGACCAAAGCACAGAAGAACTGCTACTTCATTAGTTATGGGCAATTTACCTCCTCAAGGTAGTCTAAGGTTGAATGAGTTTTAAAAATATATATTTTTGATTCATATAATATGGTTTACATATACTGAGCTTGTAATCCACTAATATCCTCAGATCTTTTTGTAAACAAAGTTCTATTTGACCATGCCTTTGCCCCATTTTAATTTTCCCTATTTTAATTCTTTATTTTCCCCAATATATTTGTATTTATTTCATTAAGTGTTTCTTAATTACATGTAAAAATTAATTTTTAAAAAATTTTGAGTCTAAATTCTCTCTACCTCTTGACGTTTCCTCCACCTTGAGAAGACAAGCAATTTTATATAAATTATACATATAAAATCATGCAAAATCTACATCCATTTTTATGTATTAGATAATACAGACCAAACAAACATACAAACCAAGAAAAATAAAGATAAGAGTATGCGCTTGTCTGCCTTCAGACTCCATCAACTCTTCCTTTGAAAGTGGATAGCATTTTTCATCATCTGTCCTTTAGAATTATCTTGGATTTATTGTATTGATCAGCATAATTAAGTCATTCAGAGTTGATCATCATATAATATTACTGTTACTTTGTATACTGTTCTTCTGGTACTTCTCACTTCACTTGCTTTTGTTCATTTAAGCTTTTCTGGTTTTGACTGAAATTATCCTGTTTATCATTTCTTATAACCCAAAGGGATAGTATTCTATCACAATCATATATCAGGATTTGTTCAGACATTTCCCAATTGATGAGTATCCCCTCAATTTCCAGTTCTTTGCCACTACAAAAAGAGCCATTATAAATATTTTTGTATTTATACATTCCTTTATTAGTAATGGCATTGCTGGGTAAAGGGGTATGCAGTGTTTTGAAGCCCTTTAGCTCTATTTCCAAGTTACTCTTCAAAATGGTTGGATCAATTGACAACTCCACAACAGAGTTTTAGTGTCCTCATTTTCTTATATCCCTTATAACATTTGCCATTTTCTCTTTTTTTCTGGATATTAAACAATTTGGTATATGTAAGGAGGTACTTTAGAGTAAGGCACTTTAACTCGACATTAATTGGCTTTTATAGTAAAGTCATCTTAATTTATGTTCCTTTAGACTGTAATTTATCTATAGCAATTTCTGCAAAGTGAGATAGCATATATTTTACTAACTGATTTTGCATAGTCACTTAGGGCAATACTTGGAAATACAAGAATAATTTAAAGGTATACCTCTATAGAGCTAGTGTATTTGGGAGCAATGTTATAATCGATACTTGATAATTAGCCTGAACGCAGTATATTGTTGGCCCAGTTCAAGATCTTTAATTCAAATGAACAAAGATTTATCAGCTACCTTGTATATCTAGAACAGTATTCTAGGCACTAGGTGGGATACTAAGTTAAATACTCTATAAGCCCCTGTCCTCATGGGATTTAATAGGGGAAGATGACAAATGTACAAATTATTTGGCTAAAAATAATGGTACTTTCACTGTGATACAGTAGATTGACAGCTGGCCTTACAGACCAGAAGATCTGATTTCAAGTTCTCTTGACACATATTGGTTATGTAACCTCAGAGAAATCATTTAAACTGTCAGTGCCCCAGGGATTTATGACTAAGCTGAGGAGAGAATGCTGATCTATATTGATAGAGGGAGTCCCCATCAAATGTGCCCTCTCCTATGAAATCCTAGGTCCATTCATAGGTAAAAATAGAAGAGTCTCTGTCTTCTAAAAGATTAGGTTCTACAGAAGACAAATAAGTGAACAGAGAAATGCCTATCTAGTATATGTTTTGAACGATTTTTTGCTCAATTTTTGAACAAAATTTTCTTCAAATTTTGAACAATTTTTTTGGGGGGGATGGAGTAGAAAGAGTTTTAACAACTGGGGTCTCAGGGACCACCAATCCTCAGATGTACTTCCATAATTCCCTAACTAAATAAAGTTTGACTGATGCCAGATTGCTCTCTACTTCTATCCAAGAGGCTAAAAGAAAGATGATTTTATTCAGGTAGTTGGCATTGGCTTCCCTAGTATAGTTGGGACATTCTCTCCTCTTCTTTTTCCAGTAATATTGTAAGATTGAGCGATGTGGCAGATGGGCAATTTGGGGGAAGGGAATGAAAGATATACAATGAGAGATAGAGATTATTTTCTCTCTTCTTTGGAGATTTTTGAGAAGCCTCTCCAATAGTGTTGTTCCCTTTGACCTCTATGAAAAGTAGTAAAGGTGTGGTGTCATTTCCTTTCTGTATTCTGGACCTCCCCTCTATGGAGGGGTATTGGGATTTTTTTTACTGGAAGAAAAATTCCACCTGCAAGAAACTATCTCATTTGGCATATTTTTTTAGTGTTTTTTTTTTGCAAGGCAATGGGGTTAAGTGGCTTGCTCTGAGGCGGGATTTGAACTCAGGTACTCCTGACTCCAGGACTGATGCTCTATCCACTGCACCATCTAGCCTCCCCTGATTTGGCATATTTTTGAGCTAATATTTCACCCCCAAATGTACATGAATACATGAAGGGCATATTTCTTCCTTGCTTTAGTCAGGTCAAAACTATGGAATAAATAGATCATAGATTTTTATCTAAAAGGAAAGTGAAATACCATTAAGTCTATCCCCTTATTTGTAGACAAGAACCAAGGTTCAGAGTGATTTATTTGCCCAGGTGACTTGCCCAGGGTCACACACATAATAAGTATCTGAGATAGGATTTGAATCCATTTTTTTCTTGAATCCAAAAATAGTTGCTCCTTGCCTATTATGTAATGCTTCCCTTGATAGGTGCCTGAAGTGGATATTAGAGACCAAATACCAAGCTATAGGTGAACTTCAAATTCAGGCCCCAACTCCAGAGCTCCTTACCATGATGCCTCTTCTCTAGTGCTCAGCTATGATGTGATCATCACAATCATGGGTTTTCAAAGACTGTACCAATGTGATCTAGCTACCCTGCCAAGTCAGGATGGCTTAAAGTAGGGGTACAGTCACAAATTGTGCTATCTGAGGACCAGTCTTGCTAAATAGGTAGAAACTAGTCACAGAAAACTGCCAACCTGCTGAGAATATTCATGTTGCTGTTTGGGATCACTTGGAAAAATGTAAAAATTTGTATGAGTCTTTGGTCTGGGATGGCCACCTTTTACCAAGGTGATGGTAGTGGCAGAGTATTGGAATGCTATGTAGAAGGTGCTACAGATTAAAAGTTCTAGGACCATCTAGAAATATGAAGTTACATACTGGTATTTGTAGTATGTGATCCTTGTCAAATAAGCACTAACCTGCCAAAGTAAATATTACCATGTTGTTTTCAAAAATCTAGCCAGAAGTTGTGAAGAAATTTATAACAATAGAAAGATGACTGGAAATTTCTTGAAGAGCTGAATAAGGTGAATATTAACTTTGATCCCTTTATCTGCCAGTCCTCCCTCTCAAATTACCTTGTAATAAAATACTTTAAACTTAAAAACAACAATAATGATAACTAATATTAATACATCTGTGTATAATGCTTTTATCCTCACAACAATCTTAGGAGGTAGGGGCCTCCTTTTTTACGGATGAGGAAACTGAGACAGAGGTTGAGAGATTTACCTAGGGACAAGCTAGAGGTTATGAGTGTCTGAAGCTGATTCCAGATCCTGTATTCTAGCCATTACATTGCCTATTTACTCTCTATGTGCTTTTTTCCTGCATATACTTTTATGACTTTGTGTCTCTCCCAATAGAATGAAAACACCCCATACAATTTGTTTAATTCTTTCTATTTACATCATCAGAGTCTACCAAAGTACCTTGACTGTGGTTGATTGATAGGAGCAATAGGAATAATGCCATGGACCATGATTCTATTGTGCTTATGATGAACATAATAGACAAACCAGGAATAACTGAATGAATGACATAATCATTAAGTACTTATTATGTGTCAGACACTGTATTAAGAGCTAAGGATTCAAATATAATTGGGGACAAAGCCCATAGAGCAACTGGCTTAGAGTCAAAAAGACTCATCCTCTTGAATTCCAATTCCTAACTGTGTGATCCTGGGTAAGTCACTTAACCCTTTTCCCCTCAGTTTCCCCATCTGTAAAATGAGCTGGAGAAGGAAATGGTAAGTCATTCCTTTATATTTGCCAAGAAGCCCCATATTGGAACAGAGTCAGCTATAACTAAACAACAGCAACACAAAAAGTAAATAAGATAGCCCCTTTCCCCCCCCAAAGAACTTGCCTAATAGAGAAAGACAATACCTATAGGCTCTGTAAGTTAGAATGGGATGAGGAAGAAGGGGAATAGCAGTAGAAGCATAGCTTGGAGATGGCCAGAAAGTGATGAGGACAACTGGTTTTAGACTAGATAAGGTGAGAATGCACCTATGGAGATGCAGGATCCCAGGAAAGGGCGGGGGCGGGTAAGGGTTGAGCTTTAGTGGAAGACAATTCAGAGTAATATGCAAGGTTATGGACAAAAACCAAAATCTGTTGCAGAATTCCAAATATGGAGAATATATATACAAGGAAGTTAATTGGGTCTTGCACATTAAGTTATCTTACTTCACTTATTACCTTGATACTCAGTAACTTCATTGTAAAGATGGGCATGTTGAAGGATAGGAAAGGTTAGGACAGAAACATTATGATTACGCATGAAGGAATGAATGAATGAATGACACAGAGACTTGTAGGCTTAAAAATGCCATTCCTTTATATTCTGAATTATCTGAAGTCAGAAAACATTAGATATGATAAAAACTAGTGGAAACAGGAAAATGATTGATTCTATCTTAACTGACATTAAAAGATTGGTTGCAATCTTACAGATGATTGCAAGTATCATTTCAGAATCATATTTCTTTATGGGTGTTGTCAGATCCTATTACTGGTTAGAGAAAAAATAAAGATCAATATCAAATTAGAAAATAGGAAGAAAGATGAGAAGAAAGTGAGTTCAAATACACAGGCTCCCACCCAATTGGTTTAAACAAGTTGTTAATACCAACATATGGGAAAAGGATAAAAGTTAAATCCAAAATACCTATAGTGAATTCCTATTGGGAGACCAAATGAATAAATATGATAAAAAAACTACAAACATGAAAAGTGTTGGAGGGACTGTAGAAAGACAATCAAGCTAATGTATAAGGAATGCCATTCCCCGGTAGCAAAGTGCCAGGAAAAAAAATGCAAGCTATAAACAACTATATGAAAGAATGTACCAAATTACAAATTAGTAAAGAAATGCAAATTAAATAAACACTGGAATTTTGCCATAAACCCAAATGGATATATATGACAAAAGGCAAAAATATGGTAAATACTGGGGGGTTATAGAAAGACAACCGAGCTAATGTGCAGTTAGTGGAATTGTGAATTGGTTTAATCTTTTTGAAAACAAGGATAATGATAAATAATTAAGCATGATGAAAGAGCTCTCAAATCAACTTAGACAATGCTTGATCTCCTTGCTAAGTCAACAGATATGACAGTCAAAGGCAATATCAGTTTAGCCTCCAGGCTCATTTGAAAAATTCTGTGGTAAACGATGATAATATTTCTAGGTGTTCATAAAAAAAGTCTCTTTGTGTGTGTGTGTGTGTGTGTGTGTGTGTGTGTGTGTATGTGTGTGAAACAGTCAAGGAAACAAGTCTGAATATAGCTAGGTATAAAATTCAGCAAAGTTGAATCTTTCTGAGAGTTTTTGAATATGAAAGTGAAAAGGGTTATATGAGGTAAGGGAAAGGGAAGGTAAAATACAGGGAATAAATATTAGTATAGTATCTACTAAGTTCTAAGCACTGTGCTAAGCCCTTTTACAAATGTTATCTAACTTGATCCTCAAAACAATCCTTCAAATGATTAACTTCATTGTACAATTGAGGAAACTGAGGCAGACAAAGATTAAGTGACTTGCCAAGACTTGCATAATTATAAATATCAGAATCTGGATTTGAACTCAGATTCTCCAGATTCCACATCCACTATTATATCTACTGTAACACTAACTGATGTCACCGCCAATGATCTCCCTTTTTATTGAGAGTAAAGCATAGTCCAATTCTATGGTATTATAATAGGTTGAAAAAAATGTATGGATCCCTAGACATAGGAGAATCAATAAGGAGGTGTGTTATTTGAATCTATGAACTCCAACTTCCTTATCTTTAGGTGGTGTTCCTCCTAAAGCCATCAAGGGAGTTGGGGATCCTATGTCTTACATGGAGATTTTAATGTTAAGTTAATAAAACTGAATTTGGTTTATGTAAACCCAGAACTCTGACTCTTTACCACAGATCACATCTAAAATCCTTTATTTTATTTTACTTTTAAAAATCAACTTTACAAGTACAAGGTAGATAGGCTGATCTAAGCATCAATTCCTCTGAAGAAGATTGAGGACATGGGGAGGGAATCTTGGTGAAATATAAATAACAAAAAAGCCAAAAAAAAAAAGGAAATTGATAGTAAGCTACATTAACAAAGGTCATTCAGATCTCTATTCAGATCTAGGAGGATATATTGTGGTTTCACATGGACAGTTATGGTATATTGTGTTCTGTTCTAGACAGGGCACATCAGGAAAGACATTGATAAGCTAATGAATACCCAGAGGAGGACAATCAAGATGGTAGAGGATCTATTGAATGAACAAGGCTTGGGGAGAGAGGAGCAATCAAGCATCCAAACCCATATTAAACCATGCCCAACACTGATACAACGATAATGGCAAAACAGACTCTTCCCCCTAGACGGTTACCTTCTAACTCAGGAGATTTGTGCTTATCTGCACACATATAGGTAAACTCAAAATATATAAGAAAGAGATATAAAACAACTTTGAAGGGGAAAAGCATAGCATCCAGAGACACTCAAAAGTCCAGAATAATTTTTTTTATCATTGTTTAGTTGATTAGTTGTGATTGACTCTTTGTGACCCCATTTGGGGCTTTCTTGGCAAAGATACTGGAGTGATTTGCTATTTCATTTGTTGTTCTAGCTCCTTTTATAGATGAGGAAACCGAGGCAAACAGGATTAAGTGACTTGCCCAGATTCACACAACTAGAAAGTGTTTGAGGCCAGATTTGAATTCAGAATTCTATCCACTGAAACCCCCTAAGATTGTTTTCAAGTATTTGATGATCTCTCATATAGAAGAAAGAACAGATTTGATTTCCCTGATCCAAGACAGAAGAATTTGGCCTGATGAAGTTTTAAGTTTCAAAGAGAAAAATTTACATTTAATTTAACATTAAGAACAAACAAACAAACCTTTCTAACCATTAGTTATTCAGGAGTGAAATGAGTTGCTTTAGGAGTTTGTCATTTTCTCCTTATTGGAGGTCTTCAATGAAATGAAGGTGCTTACTACTTACTTGAGATACCTTGGATACAGTCAGGAAAGAGTTTGGTCTCTGAGATGCCCTCTCTATATCTGAGATTAGGTGATTCTATAATTTATTTTTAAAATTTCTGCAAGAGTTATCAAATGTTCTGGCTGAAAATAGTTAGATGATTTACTACAATAAGCCTTAAATAGGTATTTCTCCTAAAATGTACAATGTTGTGTTATTTTTTTTTAAAAAACAGAGAACAATTAAAGGGTTACTAAATCCAATTCCATAGTTTTGTAGGTGGGGAAACTGAGGCCAAGAAATGTTAAATGGCATGTACAGGGTCTCACACAGTAAGTATATAAGGTAGGATTTGAATCCAGATTTTTCTGACTTTTCAAGTTCAATGCACTGTCTATTATACTACACAGTTTTATAGAACTCTGGTCAGGATAGAATTCATTACCAAACAAGAAATGGAAGTTAATCACAGAAAATAGGATGGGCATATTTAATTACATAAAATGAAAAGCTTTTACACAAGCAAAATCAATGTAGTTAGAATTAGAAAGGAACCAGTTACTTGGAAAATCATTGTAACAAAATTTCTTTAATAGAACTTTGATGTCCAAGGTATATAGGGAACTGACATGAATATCTAAGAATAAAGAGCTATCCTCCAGGAATGATATGAATATATGCTTTTCAAAAGAAAAAATGAAAGCTGTCAGCATATAAATATATATATATATATATATATATATATGAAACTTTGCTCCAAATCATTAATAATAAGAGAAATACAAATAAAGTAATTCTAAGGTTCCACCTTACTTATCAGGTTACCACAGATAAAAAAGGAAAGTGGTCATTATTGGAATGGCAGTAGCAGATAGGTACATGAAGTTACCATTGATGGAACTATGAATTAGTTCAGTCATTTTTGAAACTCAAATTTGGAACTATATCTTCAAAGTCATTATACTATCACCATTTGACTCAGTGATGCTTTTATTAGACATCCCAAAGAGGGCAAAGATAAGAATATCTTATTTTTACAAAACTATTAATAACCGCACATTTTGTAGAAAAAACAAAGAACAAATGGTGAGGAGTTACGGATTATCATAATTTCTGAAATGGCTGAATAAATTATCATTTATGAATATTCTGTGACATAGCCACACTGCAAAACTATAGAAACCTGTATATACAGCTAAGAATTGATATAGAATAAAATCAGTAAAATCAAAAGAATGAATTACAAGTTGATCACAATAATGGAAAGGAAAGACTCCAAATCTTCCAATGAAATGACAGAGCATAACTTAAGGGAATTGTTGTTGCAGCATGTCAACCAAATATCGGCAGAGAGTGGATCACATAGATGTGGAAATAGAGATACACACTGACAGATGTGAACAATGAACTAATCTGTTTTACTTAACTATATTTTTATTGGTTATAAGGCAGAGAAGTTCATTGGAATTGGAAACAGAAAGGATGGGGAAGCAGATGCATAAAGAGAGTGATGTAAAAGAAAAGAAAAGATTGTCAATTAAGCATTAAAAATGTGTAGAATGTGTAGTAAAGAATGTAGAAGAACAGAAGGAAGATGAATTTTGGGACACTGACAACCAGGGCAGTTTTGCGAGCATGATAAATAAGTTGTACATAACAGTGGAGTATAGTCCATCTAAAAATCATCTTTTCTTTGTTTATAGAAATGCCTTTTGTTAATTTCTAATAAAAATAACATTATTAAAATGAAAAATACTTCAAATTATTAATGATAAGAAAAATGTAAATCAAATCAACTTTGAGGTTCTTCCTCATAGTTGTTATGAAATTGACAAAGATGACCAAAGAAGAAAAGAGAGACAGGCTTTGAAAGATGAACCATACCATCTATGAGGTTTTCTTGGCAAAGATACTGTACTAATTTGCTATTTCATTCCCCAGAGCATAAGGCAAACAGAAATTAAGTGACTTGCCCAGGGTCATACAGCTAGTAAGTGTTTAAGGCTGGATTTAAATCTGGGTCTTCCTGACTCCAGACCTTCCCTCTGTTCACTATGCTACCTACCTTTAGTACCTGTTTTGGGAGAAAAGGTACACAACAGCACCATTGGTAGAGTTATGAATTTGTTTAATCATTTTGAAATGTATTTGTTTTTTAAAAACCCAGTATATAATAAAAGTCTAGAATTTCATATTCAATTATCTTTTTCGATATTTGTGTATTGAAACTTTTATGTTTCTTGATGATTCAAATCATAATAAATGGAAAAAGTTTTAAAGAATCACTTCATGTCGCTAAGAGACAGCAAATCTTATAAATAAATGACCTGGCATGTAATATTAGTTTTTTCTTTGACTTTCTGTGTGACCTTGACCAAATCTTCCAAGCTCCTTGTGCTGTAATTTCTTCTGCTATAAAAGGGGGATAATATTATTTTCCCTCCATGACCCACAAAGAAATAGGAAAATAAATGAAATATTGTATTTTAAAGTTCTTTGAGCCTTTTGAGTGTGGAACAATATAAATCCAAGTTATTGTTTTTATTGCTGAGTAAATTTGTTCAAGAAGTGAATGTGGATTTATATAGTTGGACTTTTATAGATCTGGGTTTATACAGCAGCTTTTAAACGGAAGGTATCATAGTGTGCTTAACAAGGAATTGGGTAGACCCTGGAAAAAGCTATGATTGCTGCTAAATGACCCTGTACGGCATCCTGAAAGAAAGACTGCATAGTGAAATGTGGAGACTAACTGCAGGTCTCTCAGCACCTGCTGTTTCCGTTTGGAAATATATTGAGCAAATATCTAACTTCCTCAGAATTGTAATCTCATTCCTGGAATTCGATGAAAGCCCAGGGAAGGAATCATGACATCTTTCCTTTTACAAAACAAGCCATCCTCAAATATATAAGAGGCAACAAGGATAGGAAGGCAAAGCATTGATAGGAGGGAAAATGCATACAGTAACACTGCTAAGTGAATTATATGGAGAATTAACACCTTCCTAAAACCAATAAGAGTCATTCCCAAATGGATAACTGATCAAATACTATGGACAAACTGATCTCAGAAGAATTGTAAACTATGAAAAACACTTCAAAAGAGATTGCATTAAGTCACTAATAACATGAGAAAAGCAAATCAACAACTCTAAGATTTCATCTTATATCTTGATAATTGATAAAAGATGATGTTAAATGAAAGCAGTCAATTACAAACTCAGCTATTGGAAATACAGGAACAAAAATAGGTGGTTGGTAGTTTTGTGAATTGATCTAACAATTCTCAGAAGCAATTTGAAATTGTGCTTAAAAGAAAGCTTCACTAATTTTCATTCCTGGAAGCAGAGATCTCACAGCAAGGTGGAAAAAAAGTCTAACAGTCTGTATGACTGTAATGGGATATTATTGTGCCAATAGAAACAAATGAATATGAAGAATTCAGAGAACTACAAAAAGACTTATATAAACTGAAACAAACTCCAGTTATCAGAATTTGGAAAATAATATACATATTGGCAACAACAGCATTAGCAGAAAGAAGAAAAAGTCAAAATGATATGTTCTGAAATTATGACAAAACTAGACCCCAGAGAAGACTTGAGACTTTTTTTACATGGCCTATGAGTGTAGAATATTGTTTACCTTGTCAAATATAACAAATGTGATCACGGATTTTATGAACCACTTTTTCCCTTTCTTTTTTTCATAATTTTTATAGTATACAATTGAATATGTATATATATATATATGTAGAATATAATATCAAAGATTTATTACACAATTACTATATGGCAGATGTGTGTTTTACATAGGGAGTTTACAAAAGGGGCAGAAGAGAATAGTCCCTACTCTCAAGGAGCTCAGAAATAAAGGTTATATAAAACCAAAGTTATCAACAAAACTAATATTTTACAAATGTTTGAAAGGTTCAGTAATATCTTCAGAATAATTGGGTGATGAAATCATGGATTTACAGCAGTTCAATTTTCACCAGTATGAGAAAACAAACTTAATCTCTTCTTCCAATGTTAATATAAAGTTTTAACTTGATATCAAATGCCAAATAGACTTTTTTCACTTTTAAAAATCATCTGAGCTGCTGAATGATCCAATCTATAAATAATAATTGATTATTTTGCATCTCATTTGGAAACTATCCATTTTGTTCTTACTTTTATGTGTTTCAGGTTAACAATTTTCATAACAGTCTTGTGGGATTAAAAAAAAATCTGGATTCAAAATTCAAAGAAATGGCTTTAAATCTCCATTCTACTCCTTCATACCTACGGATAACTGAACAGATTATTTCATTTTTCTGGGCCTCAATTTCTTTACCTGTAAAATGAGAGGATGGGGCTAAATTATCTCTAAAGTCTCTTTAAGCTTTAGATTGGTAGAATAATGGATAGATGTTAGATTAGGAGTCAGATAGACCTGAGTTTAAATGTGGTCTCAGATATTCACTTTCTGTATGACTCTGGACAAGTCACTTAACCTCTATATGCTTATGTTTTCTTTTTGTTTAATTTTTAAGGTTTTTTTTTTGCAAGGCAATGGGGTTAAGTGGCTTGTCCAAGGCCACACAGCTAGGTAATTATTAAGTGTCTGAGGCTGGATTTGAACTCAGGTACTCCTGACTCTAGGGCTGATGCTTTATTTACTGTGCCACCTAGCCATCCTTTAAGTTTTCTTAACTGTAAAATAGTGATAAAGAGGACCTATTTCCAAAAGTAGTTGTCAAGATGAATTGAGATGACATTTGTAAAAAGTTTTGTAAACCTTAAGGTGTTATATAAATATTATTAATATTACTACTCCTTTTAATAACAATTTATAATCCTATTACAATAATCCAAAAACTGAGTGTTTGCAAAACTTGCTGAAATAAATAAGGTACTGAGTTAGTCCAGATGATGAAGAATAACAATGCATGGGATTTTAGAAAGTATAATATACATATTTTTATAAATATGATCAAAATGAAAGGAAATTAACTGTTAGGGATGAAATATTATAAAGCAATAGAATAGTATAATATTTTGTAGTATATATAATATATATTATAAAGCAATAGAGAATAAAAATAAAAAAGACTGAAGGTTTTTTAAAAACAAAAAAGCAAGCAGAAAAGGCTTTTTGATTATAATGATTTTAATAATAAATTGAATCATCCAAAAGACAAAGACCCAAAACCACTGGGTTGGATGGGTGAGGAATGGGAGTGTTTTCAAATGACAACTGAAAAAAAAGATGAACGACATCCCAATTAAGCCTTCCTTACTGAAGAGGCTTTTCTCTAAAAATAACAATTTTGGTTTTAATTATAGGTTCCTGGGTCTGTTAATCAGCCACCCTCCTCAAGGCCAGGCACAATGCAAAAAGAAAAAAAAAGGATTTGTGTGTGTGTGTGTGTGTGTGTGTGTGTGTGTGTGTGTGTGTGTGTGTGTGTAGGGATTCACCAAAATGCCCTGCTTAATTGAAAAAGGAATTTAATTAAAAATATTTTTAGACACATGACCAATCATGAACCATCGAGATCCTTCGAAAAGTTTCCTTTTAATTCGTTGTGCTTTAACAAGAAGTACTGTGAAATGAGAAATAACTGTGGTTGCTAGTTAATATCTATTTTTATCAAAAAACAGCAGTGCAGCTCACACATCATCTGCGCTATGGTAACCATAGGAACCCCCAATAGAAAAGGGCCTTCTGCTTATCAACATGACCAAAGGTAAGAGGGTTCATGTACCTCTAGAGGATTTTTGCTTCTGCAAACTATATGAGGTAAAAGATGCTTTTTGATTATCGAAATGGCAGAGTAAGACAGTGATTTACAAATACTCTATGTAAAGTTCCATTAATTTGGAAGCCTCCTATTTCTCCAAGTGCGAATAGGAACTGATAGAGCTAAAACTCAAGGTCATCATTTTCATGATTCTTCCATGTTTGTAAGATCATGGAAATAATAAGATGGGTTGCCTCACTCGCCGAATCTGTTAAGAGTTAATGTCTGCTCTTAACTCCATTTTCCACCTTCTCCCCTACCATTTGGAGTTACAATCCATAACTCATTGCCCTTTGCTCCAGGAAAGGATATCTGTTCCTAATAGTACTTGCCTTCTTCTTACCCCATTAATGGAATGGACAGGGTTAGAAAAATGGAAAGTGATAATGATTTCTGAGCCATAGCAGTGTGATAAGGGAAAGGGGAAAGTCATTTTTCATGGTGAAGAGATACCAAATTCAGGAAATAGGAGAGAAACTCAAAAGCTTAAATTAATTTTCAGTTTTGAACATGATTTACCTAAAATGTATGTAATATTCCATACCTTTTTCACTATATTCAAATTTGCAGGATACCTATGTCCACATTAAAGAGCTACCAACAGTTTTGTTTATGTTTCAGAAATAAAGTTTTTGAGAGATAAACTCATAGGTTTCAAATGGATTCCTTTTCATATTATGAGATACTCCGATCTTTTCTCTGGACTTGAATTTTAAACTAATGGTAGAAAAGTGAATATCATTTACTTCTGAGTAATTCTACTGATAAATTATGATAAATTCATTTTTTGAATAAATCAAAATGAACGATCAACTGCATGGCTTTCCAATTCATTTAGGACAAGCCAACAAGACAAATGAGGCAGGTGATGAGGCAAGGTGATGAAACCTGAGTAATCCTTCAGAAGTGGTCTATACCATTCCTTCTTATTGACATATCAGTTTCCCTCTACATAATGTCATCAAATAGAAACCAATTATGGGTTTACAACTGAAAGAAATTTCAGAGATCCTTTAATCAGCCCCTAAATCATCACCTGTAAAAGCTAAAGTATATAAATTACATGTCAGTTCATAAGGTCATCACTGAATCACAAAATTTTTGAGAACTAAGAAGTTTGAAATAGTCCAATTTCTTAGACTTTTGCAGATGGAGAAACTGAGGCATGGAGTGGCTAAATAATTTGTCAAAAGTTACAGACTATATTCTTGACTTCAATTCTAGTCCTCCTTCACTTAGTCTTTGAAAGAATATAGTATGACATTGATGTTTGCAAGAAAGATACTATTTGAGTTGCACATCACCTTTTGAGAGTCACCAAGAAGTCTTTAATTCTGTGTGTGTGTGTGTGTGTGTATTTGTGTGAGTAAGCACTTCAGACTGCAGTAAATGAATTATCATTCATGCATTTAATTAAGAATCTAGACAGGATAATGCCAAATGAACTTTCTAAATTTAATTAACATGTGCTAGAAGTATCTTAAAAAGTCAACTTCTAGCATACTATACCTCATCAAACACTGAGTATTACTGTGCATACTTCATCTGCCAGAGAAAGTAGGGAGGTGTGACCTACATGTAATGACTAAAACCATATTTATCTTTAACTACAATAACATCATAGTCGGTTTAATTAAATATTGCCCTTGTTAGACCTAATTCTCTTTCACAGTGATTTAACAATAAATAGGCTTAAAGAAAGAAAGTGCTTTCTTCCACTAATATGAAATTTTAAAAGTGCTCTGGTGTTAGGGTTGGGGAATGGCTGTGTCCTTGGACAAGTCAACAGCCTTTAGAGTCTTTCCAACTCAGATTCCATTAGTCTATAATTCCTAACTTCTTCCTATGGTTGAAATGTGGACTAACCTATTTATACATAAGTTCTTAGCAGGGAAAAAATTTCATATGAAATAAACAATATTCTCCATCCTGATCAGTTAAATAACATTAACCACATGAAGGATCAGATTAGGAAATATTGGTGAAAAGCTAGTACTGCAATCAGAAAAGCAATTAAAAATGGAGTCATTTAAAGGAGTTTACATTAATAGGGGAAACAACATAGGCATTCTTAAGTTAAGAAAGATTATATGAAAACTACACCTAAAGAATTTTTATAAAAGCAAATTCTAGGTTTTAGTTTTGGTTTTGACAAAGAAAAGAGAGACAATGTACCCTTGTAGTTAGAGAGCCAACCATATAGTCAATAACGATCATTAAGTATTTAATTTGTTAAGTGTTAGGGACTGTGCCA
Organism: Macrotis lagotis; assembly: GCF_037893015.1. Classification (NCBI taxonomy): domain Eukaryota; kingdom Metazoa; phylum Chordata; class Mammalia; order Peramelemorphia; family Peramelidae; genus Macrotis; species Macrotis lagotis. Next base: position 52,793,539 of record NC_133663.1, on the reverse strand, counting down.
TGTCCTGGAAGATACATATAAACAAAAAGAAATATGAGAAGGAATCCATTTGAAACCTATGAGTTTGTCTCTCTAAAACTTTATTTCTGAAGCATTTACAAAAATGTTGGTAGCTCTTTAATGTGGAAATGAGCATCCTGCAAATTTGAATAGAGTGAAAAAGGTATGGAATGTTACATGGTCCTGCCCTCAAGGAGCTTACATTCCAAGGACAGGTACATAGTAAAGATGATTAAGAGTAGGGGAGGTATCTGCTGATGAGATAGTGGTAGAGACTGGGATGTTCCTCAAAATGGAGGGTTAAGGGATGCTATAAAGTAAAAATTCCTTAGAGGATGAGTGAACTTTCAGGACAAGAAGACAGTTGAGGCATTGTGGCAAAGTCTGGAGATTCAGAAGCAGAGCCAGGAAAAGAAGGCAAACAATTTGACCAAAAGATAGCAGGATGGGGAGGAAGTTTTAGGGTAAGAAGACCATAGAGAAGAGGAATCTTTCAGGGGGGAGAAGGACTGGAGTGAAGTTTGAGGTAGCCTAAGGTGAGCAGATAGTTAGGGTGGCAGCAGGGGCTACGTAGCCTGAGGTGCTGTATGCGCCATAGTGGACTGGTAGGGATTGCTGTCCTCAAAAATCATGGCAGTGCTCAAGGTTTCAACCTCAAAGTTTTCCTTTGCCATTTGGAACGTTGGTACCTCCTGTCTTCTCTCTACGGCTCCTCCAAACCTCAGCCATCTCATTGCTACTAGGAGATGCTGGTACCTCCTCCATCTTCCAAGGTCTAAATCAAATTCACTATATGTCCAATATATTGACTGTGTGATCCTGGGTCCCTGGCATTTCTCTACAGCCTAAAACATAGAGCCATTAGAGAATGGGTGAAGTATGGAGGATAAAATACTGCCCTTGAAGATTTTCCTCTGACACATTCAAACTCTCTGACCACTCACTTAATCACTCAGTGCCTTTGCAGCTATCCAAAACTTGGTCTCAGATTCAGTCACTACTTTTAGCCATGATTGAAAATGTGTACTCTATAACCAGTTAGTTCATATGATTTCCGTAGAAGCACAGATTTTTTAAGTGAAATTTTATTTTATTTTTCCAATTACATGCAATGGTAGTTTTCAACATTCATCCATTTGCAAATTTTTGAGTTCCACCTTTCTCTAACACTCACTCCCCCCACCCCTTCCCCACCCCTCCAACTTGGTAAAAGTTGTACATGTGCACTCGGAAGTATAGAATTTTAAGAGTTCAAGGAAACTGGGAATCAATGCCCCCATTTTACAGATGAAGGAACTGTGATATGGAGGGCTAAATTATTTGCCTGGTCTTTTAACTTTCAATCAAGCAGTTTCCACCATGTGATTGCAATTTTTAAAGACAACATGGGGCTGGAATGTTTCAAATGATTTTTGCAACTATCTTGATAGTTTTCTATATACTCTAAACTACTTTGCAATTGATAGAAGTCAAGAAAGACAGGTTAGGTAAAATCATGCCTTATTTAGAGATTATAATAGGACTCATGATTTTCTTGAGTTACTGGTTTATATACTTTCAATATCCTTTGGTTCTAAACCTCAACCACAAACCCAATCCCTGGGATTATGGGAAATCTAGGATATTTCCAGATTTAGTTTTTGAGCTTTTGTGATTTTTTACCATTTTATTCTCCTGTTTACTTCCTTCCAAGATCATACCTCAACCATATGCCTTTTGTTAAAGCTGTTATCCTAACCAAGGAAATTTAGAACAAAGTATGCCTAGGCCCACTTAAGAGAAGTCTGTGATTACAGGGACCTAGATTGAGGTTTTTTCCAAAATAAAATTTATGATTATATATTAATAACTAAGTTATGATGTTTTGTTATGTATGATTATTTGACTTAATCATTTTTATCTTAAGTTCAATAATAATTGATTTTCTGAGTTATGTTGATGGAGAAGTTTCCCTAGTGGGGGTTCACCTGACAGATGAAGTCACAATTTGGAAACAAAAAGAAAAGGAAAACAAATCCTTGAAATGTTACTCAAATTCATCTGTGTGAAAACCTAAATCTACTTTTCACCATATTTGAGTTTTATCTTCTCCTGTTCAGGTTGGAAATCTATGAAGCCTTTTTAATCATAGAATAAGAATCTATCTATCTATCATCTATCTATAGATAGATATAGATATAGATACATAAAATCTGATTACAAATTTAGAGCATATGCTTTAGATAATGGACTGAAAGTGTTTTCCAAAATATAAAATGCTGCACATGGTGTCATCCACATCATCATCATCATCATCATCATCATCATCATCATCATCATCATCATCATCATCATAGATAATTGGACGGTGAGAGCCTAATTCTTAGGAGTACATTCTATTTCATGTATGTACTCTGTCTCATGTGAAAGGTGGTGAGTGTGAATCTGGAAATTCATGATGTTAAGGAATGGAGTAGTCCTCTCCACCACCACCACCACTCTCTACTTCATAGCAAATGCAAGTATTCTGTGACTGTTTCCTGTTTGTTTAATGCATGAGGAAGAGGGACTTTTTGAATGATTGATGAAAATTATGCAGAAGGACTATCACTTCCCTACATGGACAAAGGCCTCATTTATTGTCTGAGTTCATTTTTCCTTTTGATTGTTATATCATACTGTGGACTCATAATAACCTTGAATTTCCACTAAGGAAGATGCAAAATTTTATGCTTGTATTTTTTTTTAAAGAACTATAAAGAGTTAGTATGGTAGTTAGAGTTCTGGTCCTGGAATCAAAAAGACCTGAATTCATATTCTGCCTCTGAAAACTACCACCATAGATGAGTCATGTAACCTCTTCATATTTCAGTTTTCCTTTTTCAAAATGAAGTTAAATGGCTTCACACAGCATGATCTTGAAACTCAAATGAGGCAATGTAAGGAAAATGTTTTGCAAATTTTTTAAATTTAAGCATCAGTTATTCTTAAATTTATTATGGTGTCTAAAATCATAGAGGAATGATTATTTTTACTAAATTTACTAAAACTCAATCATATTATTTTAGACACTGCACCTTTAAAATGACGACAGAGAAGTTAGATAGTTTACACAAGACTAGGGCTACAGGGTCATTAGAAGCAGATTGACATATTTACTGATTTGGTACCCGTAAAACTTGGGTCCTGGATGTCTTGAAGATAGCAGCTTCCACAGGTGTCACCCAGTTAGCACATATCTAAAGCAAGATTCAATCTCAGGTCTTCCTACCTCAACTGCCTCTCTAAAAGCAGTGCTATTTTCTAATCAGATCATAAGAAATTCCCTTTTGTAATTTAGGGAATTTAAGGTACCACAGGAAATATTTCAAATACTGGAGAAAACAGTTTTTATCTAAACAAGAGTCTACCATATTGAGGTTTTATACAAGGTGTGTCTCACTTGTAATTTAATATTTGGTGCTATATGGTAATTAATTAATAATTAATAATGCAGAACATTAGACCTTGGAAGAAGCCAGCACATTAAATTCAGACATGGCTAGAAGACTGGGTAGAATATTTGGTAAACTCCTAGACTTAATCTCTAGTCTACAAAATCCAAAATGATTGCTATTACTAGAGTGGGACCTTGGAGAATTTTGGGAAGAATTCACAGTCTATTAAAAAAAGGAAAGACTGGATTGGGAAGATGACACACAGTTCAATAACCCACACTCCCACAAAGCTCCTGCTGCCTCTACTTTCTGTCTTACCTCTGTTTTCTCTCTATTCTACTTTTTGCTGCCTTCAGGACTTGACAGCACCCGAGTGATACATTTGGTGATCTGGAAGTAATATTTGATTCCTGGGTACTTTTCTGACTGATTCACACAAACCTTCCCCACATTATTACTTTTTCTGAGACCTGCAGAGACCAAGAGAATTTTCAAATGAGTTTGTTTCCCAGGACTTCCCTTCATCTCCAACAGATATTTAATTTGGTCACTCCAGGGTAGCATTATCACTCAAAAAATCCAGTTTATTAGAACTCTTTAGCCTTCTCCCTACCTGGGTCTCCCAGCATTTTGTATTATGTCCCAAAAGGCAATGAAAAAGCACCTGGTACTCATAAGTAGGCTGGCACGTATTTACCAGACAGCAAAAATAGCACCATCAAGGATATTATAATACAGTATAAGGAACACTGAATGTGAATTTGAAGGACATCTAATTCCATCTCTGCCACTTATTACCTGTGTAACTTTGGGCAAGTTCCCATCTCTCTGGATATCTCTTTCCTTATCTAGAGTATGAGATGATTAGATCATATGGCTTCACAGATCCTGCTAGATTCTATGCAGGATGAGAAAAGGAATTTATCTATACATTGAGAATAAAAGAAAACTTGAGTATAGTAGGAAACTAAAATGAAGGAGCCCCAAGCAACTGGATCAATACTCTGTTGAGGATTTAGAGAAATCTGTGGAAAAGGATGATATACACAGAATCAGAAACCAAGGAGGAGCCACAATCTGTTTTAGCAAAGGAACTATTCCTATCAATGACATCTTAGAACCACTGAAGTATTGACACATTGATTTCCTAAGAAAATTTCATGCTCTAGGCATGGAACCCTTACTGTGTTGTATGATGTTATAACTCTGACCCTTGGGGACAGCTGCTTTCAAATTAATCTTAAAGATGAAAGCATCCTATTCATCAATCAATTCCTAAATGAACTTCAAAATCAATGGGAGTTTTGTGGGCAACCCAATTGAAGAATAGGCAGTCTGAAAAATCTATAACCCACTGAATCAGAAGCAATTATTTTTTACCTAACTCCCTATGCCCACACAGAAAAAAAAATCCATTATTTAGAGAATAATGTTTATGACTTACATAAGCTGAGAAGGGGTTAGCAACTCATAAACACCGATTATTTTCTTCACTGGAAGTATAGGTGAGTTCTTTGTGAAGGGTCTCACAGTGAGGAAGTCTGGAGGGGGCACAGATAATGCCAATACCAGACATCTAGATGAACTGGTAGACTACCTGGTCTACTTGGAGTTTAATACTATCTAGGACTTATTATTTCCCCATTCAGGAAAGAGATTCAATGTTCTTTTAGTCTCATTTTCTTTTTTATGCCAGGCCTATGACTCTCTACCTATGTGAGCATTAGGTCTCATTTTCCTCACTGGGAACAAGAGGGTTGAACTCACTGGCCTCCATGATCCCTTCTAGTGCAAAATTCATAATTCCATAATCTCTCACTTCTGTATTTGCACTATCTGGAATGCCTCCTTCAAGAATTAACTCAGATACTAACTTCTGCTTTGGGTTTTTTCCTGATAACAATAGTATTTTCTGAAGGTTAGGGGTACCTATTTATGCTGGGCTTAATTTGGGTTGGAATACTTCCAATTGTTATCACCCTTTCTCTCCTTTGATTATACATTTATTGATATGTAAGCCTGATGTATTTCCTCCTCAACTCTCCCCCCAACACCCCCAAACCCCAAAGCAGAATGGAGCAGAGGGAAGATCCTACCTGGTCTTTATCTTTTCTATCCTGACATTTGATCAATCAATTAATGCATCAGTCAATCAACAGGAATATATTAAGTTCCTACCATGAGCCAGGCACTGTGCCAGGTACTGGAGATACAAACAGAAAAACGAAATAATTATTGCTCTCATGTTTTACTCTGAGGATAAAATGTAGTTATAAATAAAGAAATATGGCAAATCCCATATTAGTGCATTTAAAAAGCAATAAACATAGACTAGACATTTAGTAAATGGTGATTTGAACTGCTATGGTCTATATTTGCCCACTTGGATATTCAATTATTTGCTACTTGATCTCATTTATATTCAATTCACATACAAGTCAAAACATTGCCCTTATGATGTTATTGGTCCTTTTTCAAGAACAAAGGATGAACAGCAATAACGTGGACATAAGTAATCACAGAAGGGTCCTGTACAACTTAACACTTTTCAAAAACTATGGTGACAGAAGCTGAAAATGCTATCCCAAATATAAAAGCTAAGTGACTTTCAGTTGTGGATAAACATCTTAATGATAATCATTAGCAGTTATTTCTGAGGAAGTAAGGCTTTGAGGACTTTGCTTGGATCATTTGGAAGGATGGGAAAGGCAAAAACCACGTTGACCTCTCTTATCTGTCTTCCCTAACCTCACTCCCAGAACTAAGAGCTCAGAATTGGGATGGGACTGAAGACAGGAATCAGATCAGTGATTTCATTGGTATAAGGAATTTTCAGATGTGGATTATCTGCCCTTCTTGGGTACTGAGAGTAAAGTGCATGAAACTTAAAGTTTTTGATGGTTAGCTAGACCACTGAGAGTTTAAATGACTTACCAAAGATCACAAAGTCAGTATGTATTAGAGATAGGGTTTAAAGTAAAAGCTTCATGGCTTCAAGTATAGTTTTTTTATTCACCTACTTCATACAAAATTGGAAGATTTACAAATGGGCTCCTTGGGTAGTATATTATCCTTAGTTCTAGTTAAATCTAAAGTTCTGAATGGTTTTGAATGATTTTAAACCAGTTTCTCCAAGATTGATGCTGGGCATGGGATTGATTGGGATTTGAAATACAGATGGAAGGTAGAACACTGAAATATACAAAAGAAACAGGATTAAAGAGGGCCAGGAAAATTTAGATGAAAACAAGTAGTTAAGCAATATTTTCATACTGAAATTGCTGTAATTGATAATTTTATGTTACCAACTCATATTTAATACTTTAAGAAGGGAAAGAATCATCCAGATTAAAATTTCCATAGAAAATACTTATTTATCACATCTGGACCATAGTTTGAAGAATTCTTCAGTTCTAAATGTTCTCTGAAGTTTAGGAGTGCCCATTTATGTTAGGTTGAATTTGGGTTGGAATATTTTTTCTGCAGATGGGCATATTTTCACATATGGAAAAGATACTTTGATGAATCTATGGTGTCTGAAGTGTGGCTCTTCCTTCTGCTGATGAAGTATATGACTCAACCATACCTTGATTCCTGAAATAAATCTTGCTTGTATCCTCCCATAAAATTTCCAAAGAAGATTTTTTCCAAAGACATGGAAGCAGAGAACATGGAAGAAACCTCAAAGGTCATCAATCCCAAGCCTCCCATTTTGTAGATGAGGAAACTCAGGTGTAGAGATGTTAAATGACCTGGATGAGGTCACACAGTCAATAAATAACTGAGCTGGGGCAGCTGGGTGACATAGTGGAGGTACTCCTGGAGTCCTGAGTTCAAATCCAGCCTCAGACACTTAATTGCCTAGCTGTGTGACCTTGGGCAAGCCACTTAACCCCATTGCCTTAAATTAAACAAACAAAACAAACAAATAAACAAATAAATAAATAACTGAGTCAAAATGTAAACTGTGATGCTCAGACTTGAAATCCAAGGGTCTTTCTGTTGCCTCATGGCAGGTGTTCTAGGTGTTTCATGGATATTAGGGTAGTTACTGAGCTTATTGGGTCATTACTGGACCATCATTCCAAAAGCTATAAGATTTCCAGGACAAATGCTTAGGACTATATCAAGGATATGGTTGATGAAAGGAGAATGAAACAGCCAAGTGTTTGTGGACAATTTTCGACCAAAAATTACATGATGAAGCACTTCCCTCTCTCTCACTTAAAGTGTCAGCTATTAAAATACAGAATACAAAAGGAGGGAGGGAAAAGTAATAAAATCAACCAACATAAGTTCCACAGTGTATGTAGATTTTCATATTTTGATAAGCCTGTATCTTATATACAACATGTCTCAAAAATCTAACTGCAACATCATATTATCATATCTTATTATTACATCATATCATGAATTTTTTATTTAATATATTTATCATAGAAAATAACAATTTATAATACATTCTATACAATATATTAATGTAAACTGATCAATTAGTAATGATACAGTATAAAATATCATAGACAATAGTTTTCTATATTAAATATATATATCATTATATATGATACACTGGTATATATTTCAAGGTCTTAAATTATTTCTAGTTAGGTGCGACTATGGTAATCCCAAACCTAACGTCTCCTTTCAACTTTAAGCTAGACATCAAATAAGGACATATTTGCCAATATCCTAGTATGTGACTTATACAATAGCCAAATGGGACAGGAATTTTCCATACTGACATACTTCTTTTCTCATGCTTCACTTTCTCATCTGCATTGACAAATCCCACATAATGACTTTGTGTCACATTTTGGTTATTCTCACAATATTTCAAATGTTTTCATTATTATTATTATTATTATTATTATTATTATTATTATTATTATATCTGTTACAGTGATCTGTGATCATTGATCTTTGATGCTATTATTGTAATTATTTGGGGCCTATATGAAGACCCATGAACATGGCCTATATAAGGCAGCAAAATTAAACAATAAATGTTGTGTGTATTCTTATTGCCATTCCCCCATTTCTCTTCCTTTCTTTGGACCTTCCTATGCCCTAAGATATATTACTATTGAAATCAGACCAATTAATAACCCCATCATGGCCTCCAAGTGTTCAAGGGAAGAGAAGAATCAGTCAAAGCAGCAAACTTCATTGCTGCCTTATTTCAAGAAATTACCACTGTCACTCAAATCTTCAGCAACCACAATCCTGATCAGTCAGTAGCTATCAACATTGAGGCAAGACCCTCAACCAGCAAAAAAGATTATCACTCATTGAAGGCTCCAATGATGGTTAGTAAAAAATATTTTTAATTATGATATGTACATTTTTATAATACTATTGCAAACTTAATAGCATAACTTGTGATGTACAGTATATCCTAAATGGACTTGGAAATCAAAACTCCTGTGATTCATTTTATTGTAATATTTGCTTTATTGAGATGGACTAGAATTGAACTCACATTATCTTTAAGATATGCCTGTATAGACTGAGGTTCCATAGTTGCTGCTGTTTGTAAATGGCATTACACTAATTATGTTAAGTCCTGGAACACTACAGAATTTCACTAAAGTTCATGATCATTCAGAATAGATTGACCTATTAATCTATACAGGAAAAATCAAGTGAATGAAAAATAGTGTGTGGATTAAGGTCAACAGCTGCAAGGGCAGTAAATATAGCCAGTCCACCAGGATACGTATCTTTTTTAAATACCAAAGATAGACAATAAGACAATAAACACTGAGAAATTGCTTAAAGTTATCAATATATTAAGATTCTACCTGAAAGAAATATTCAACTTAAAACTTAAAAATACAAAAATACCAAAATCCTTCCAGTGATGCCATATGATATTGAATTATAGAATACCATAATCTTTGAAAAATAAAATTGTGGATATTGGGATATTTCCCAAAGGATATTGGGGAGTTTCATAATGGACATAAGTAGATTGTATTAAATTGTGAATGAAAAGTGATATAAAAGATATCATCTAAGAGATGTTTGCCGGGGTGGTGTGTGTGAAGAAAAACAGGAAGCAACAATTAAGTAGCAAGAGCTAGAGATTATTGATTTACCACTTACAAGCTCCATTGGTATTCACGGCATGATAATAACCCTCAGCCACTCAGGTAGATTCCCTACCAAAGATTTATGTGAAGATATGGACAAGAGAAGTGAAGGATGAGAAGGTGACATAAAGTTCAGAATGCAAGAGAATATCTTCACTAATGGGATGACTGGTCCACTGATATGTAAGACACCGTTCCTTTCATCTGGCACCCTTTCTCTACATGATCATTCCATCTCCTTTTCTCCAAATACAGATTTTCAATTAGGTCTTTCTTGGCATTGCTAAATTAGTGACTTTTGCTTCACAAGGGAAAATTCTAGGCTTGAAGAAAGGGCCAGGGAGAGAATGATTGTGATAAGAGAAACAAAGACGGGAAGGTATTGACATAGAGGATAAAAAGTTGACTTCAGAGTCAGGGCAACCTGAGTTGTTTCAAAACCTTCTAGCTGTATGATCTGGGGCAAATCATTTAAATAGGCAAAGGTCATAGATTCAGACTTGAAAGGAATCTCAGAGACCTGGTACAACTAGGTTATCTTAGAGATGAGGATACTGAGGCTAAAAGGTTGTTGCTACCCAGGGTCATATAGCTAGTAAAGATTTGAGAAAGAATTTGAATCTGGGTCTTTCTGACATCAAGTTCCAGACTCTATGTCATTACTTTGAAGCACTTTGATGAGAGTTGAAAGAATACATTTTCAACTTCTATAGAAAACCCCAATACAATCTAATCAATTGTGTACCTCCTATTTAATGCAGAACTAATATTATTGCTCATCTATAATACTTCTATGAGACCATGCATCAATCATTCATCAAATGCTTAACTAAATATCTACTACATGTCAGCCCCTGTTCTAGGTGCTGATTTAAGAGGCATATCAACCAAAAGGGTCATATTTGGAACTAAACCAAATCAAAACCAGTTTAACTGAAGTAACAAGGCATTCTGAGTGAGAGACTGGAGGCAAGATATTCCAAATGGGTCAAACCATCACTGCTGCCTCGACCATTATCTCCCCTTAAACCCAAAAGATTCAGCTCAGGATTCAAGAGCCTTGACAATGGCAATGCTTCCAATCCCGTGCTTGCCATAAACATCTTGGGAAGTAAATTTTGTGAAGAGACAGCCTAGCACTTGCTCTTACAGATTCCATAGCCAGAAAAGAGAGTTTCTATAAATGATTCAATATCAGAAACTGCAGTGGAAATGACCTTCAAGAAGAGACATTATTACCATGTACTTTTTTAAAAAATTAATTTTTCATTCTTTAAGATTTTATTTATTTTGAGTTTTACAATTTCCCCCCTAATCTTGCTTCCCTCCCCCACCCCCCCCAGAAGGCAGTCTGTTAATCTTTACATTGTTTCCATGGTATACATTGATATAAGTTGAATGTGGTGAGAGAGAAATCATATCCTTAAGGAAGAAAAATAAAGTATAAGAGACAGCATAATTACATAATAAGATAATGGGTTTTTTTCCTAAATTAAAGGTAATAGTCTTTTGTCTTTGTTGAAACTCCACAATTCTTTCTCTAGATACAGATGGTATTCTCTACCACAGATACCCCCAAATTATCCCTGGTTGTTGCACTGATGGAATGAGCAAGTCCATCAAGGTTGGTCATCACTCCCATGATGCTGTTAGGGTATACAGTGTTTTTCTGATTCTGCTCATCTCACTCAGCATCAGTTCATGCAAATCCCTCCAGGTTTCCCTGAATTCCCATCCCTCCTGGTTTCTAATAGAACAATAGTGTTCCATGATGTACATATACCACAGTTTGTTGAGCCATTCCCCAACTGAAGGACATTGACTTAATTTTCAATTCTTTGCCACCACAAAGAGGGCTGCTATGAATATTTTTGTACAAGTGATGTTTTTATGCTTTTTTTTATCATCCCTTCAGGCTATAGATCCAGTAGTTGCTGGATCAAAGGGAATGCACATTTTTGTTGCCATTTGGGCATAATTCCAAATTGCTCTCCAGAAAGGCTGGATGAGTTCACAGATCCACCAACAATGTATTAGTGTCACAGATTTCCCACATCCCTTCCAACATTGATCATTGTCCTTTCTGGTCATATTGGCCTAGTCTGAGAGGTGTAAGGTAGTATTTCGCGGATCTTTAATTTGCATTTCACTAATAAGCAATGATTTAGAGCAATTTTTTTTCATATGACTATGAATCACTTTGATTTCCTCATCTGAAAATTGCATTTGCATATCCTTTGACCATTTGTCAACTGGGGAATGATTTTTTTTGAAAATTAGACTCAGTTCTCTGTATATTTTAGAATTTAGTGCTTTGTCAGAAATACTGGTTATAAAATTTGTTTTCCAATTTACTAAATTTCTTTTGATCTTGGTTACAGTGATTTTATCTGTACCATGCACTTTGCTACTACACCCCAGGGACTATGAGACCTTTTTTGTGACTTGCAGCTGAAACCTTGGGTGTGTTTTGTCCCTTTCTAATTATATCCCTCATCCTAAGGGTAGTGCTTTATACATAGTAAATATTTAATCGATTCTGTTGCTATTATTGTTATTATTATTATTATTATTCTCTGATATTAACATTCAGAGAATCTTTTTTAAAAGTGATCATTTTTCTGCATCAATGAAAGGAATTACTCCAGTGAGCACTGACTCAAGCAATCTTAGATCTGAGATAATATACAACAGGGTAAAAATAACAATGACATTGTTTTTGAGCCCAAAAAGGGTGGCCATGGCAACCCTTGATGGAAAATATAATCTCATTAAATGATCCAAATATCCACTTAGTTTTTCAATTCCCTTTGCTTATGAACCAAAGCTATGAGTTTATATGGCATTTGAGTTTTGGTGAAAGAGAGTAATGCTGGTAATGGCAAACTCAGGAAGAAAATCTCAGACAGATTCAATCCATCATATTGAAAAGAAATGGACTGATTTTATTCAAACATAGCATTTTATATTTTCTATTTCATGGACCTAGGAACAGCTTCTTTTCTCTGAGATTGTGAATCATGGATTTTGAGTCAGAAAGAATTTCAAAAGTCATTTTATCTAATACCCTAGCTGAATATAATCTAACACCCTAGTTATAGATGAGGTCTGCAGACATAATTTAATTTTTCTGACAAGTCTGGAATCATTAATGACTCATCCAAGGCATCACAGATAGTAAGCAGCAGAGATGTGATATAAAATCATCTTCCTTTGGCTCTAATCCCATAAGCTTTGGGTTAAAAATCTGTTACTCTAGTATATATTTACGGCCCAGAATGGTTCCATGATGGTCCTGCCTGGTTGTTTATCCTCCCATTGCTGAGATCACTTAAATCAGCACTCACTGAGTTAATTCTCTTGGAGGGAAGCTAGCCAAGTCTTTGAAGTAAGAGTGATTTGAACATTGAGCTAATACTTCTGGAAATCAGAAATGTGCAGCTGTAGTTGACTCTCTCACAGCTGCATCATATAAAATGAAGGCATTTTGGATCTAAGCAGGAAACAGGAAATTCATAAAATGAGAATATACTCCTCTTCACTAAAGTGGAACTGCCTCATCATGGTGTGAGGGTGACCCTGGATACTCAGAATCTCAGCCTGTTGAACACAAGCTTGAACAAGCAGGGTCTGACTGCCAAGTTGGGAAGTCTTTGAGAATAAGTCCAATGATGGATAGTAAATATTATTGTCACCCTAGGACAAGCTTAGCTCTAGTCAGAGACTCTTTTTGACTAGACAGTTGACGGGTAGGTAATCTTTTCATTTTCTTAATCTTTAGCAAATCTTAGTTTTCAGTCTAAGTAATTTCATAGTAGGGTGGGGGATATGATTTGTGTTGGTAAAAGAACCACTCACACAGATGAACTCCTCTATTTGGAAGAAGAAGAAATAGTCTACATGTGGTTTACTGGATACAGTCCCATAGCCATGGAAGATAAGAGTGTTATTGTTAGTATCTGAGACATTACATTGAGTCTCAACCATTTTCTTGGTGAAGATTAGAGGCAGCTAAGTTGCTCAACAGAAAGTATGCTGGCCTTGGAGCTAGGAAGAATTGTCAAAAATGTGGGCTCAGACACTTATCATCTTTGTGACTCTGGCCAAGTCACTTAATTCTAAACCTATTTGCCTCAGTATCCTTATCTCTAAATTGAACTGGAGAAGGAAATGGCAAACTGCTCCAGCATCTTTGCCATGAAAACCCCAAATAGGGTATGAAACATTGGACATGACTGAATAACTTAACAAGAACAATAATGTCAAACATAATTAAATGACATATAGAAGCATATGATCTGAGATACATAACTCTATGGGATTCAGAGATCCTCAAAGATGATCTGGGCCAGAGGTTTTCAACATGAACCAAACCAGGTTGTTTGTTAAAAGGAATGGGGAAAAAATTACATCTTTATTTTCACTAATTTTTTGTTTTTCTTTGAAATTCAATGTGCCTTATTTTATGCTTTTAAAAATAATATTCATTGAAAGACTGTCAAAGGAGTCCAAGGCACAAAATGAGGTTAAAAATACCCAATTCATTTTACAAATAGGAAAAAACCAAGGCCCATGTGGGTTTGATGATTCATCCAAAGTCACACAACTAGTGTCAGAGGTGAATTTTGCACTCAAGTCTTTTTGTTTTCAGAGTCAATGTTCCTTCCTCTGGACCACACTTTTTATTAAATTTTGACTAAACATATAGACTAGAGAGAGATTCCTGTGATTATATTTGTGGTTCATACTTCTTTCAGAGCCAAATAACATCTGGAGGAATGGTAAAGGTCCTGCTAGCCAAGCAATGGTTGAAATAGGCTGCAGGTACACCAGAGAAGAGGAAAACCATAATTCTGGCTTCTATTGAGCACATCTTTTCCCCATAATGGAATGGGAATGTACAAACAATAGCAAACAGATGGCAGAACATTGCTATGTTCTAAGAGATCCCTGACTTTATCCTATCGCGGCTTTGTGTCATCATCACATATTTGGGGGGGGGGGGTCCTGTGTGTGTGTGTGTGTGTGTGTGTGTGTGTGTGTGTATGTATGTATATATATATATATATATATATATAATTCTATTTCTTTTCAAAACATTCAACCTCTAATTGTGCACACATATAAGATGGGGTGAAGCTTCCCAACAATTTTTAGCACAAAAGGTAGATTTAGAACCCTTACTAATAATAATTTTATATATATATTTATTTATCTATATATTATGTATTTTATTTAGATATCTATGTCCCCCCAAATGGAATCAGGGATAATGAGAGGCAAGCCAGCAGGGTAATACAGTGACAAATGGCTATAGTGGGGTAAGATTGAGGTGAAGCATTACTGCAATAGTTTGAGCACTGGCATTACTGCAGTAGTTCAATTCATTTCAATCAATATTGATTAAGCATCCATACTAGATAATCCACTGTTCCAGGCACTTGGAAAATGAGGATGAAACAGTTTACAATCTAATAGAGGGAATACGACCCAATACACAGATAGCTATAATACAAATTATAACACAGGTCACATTTATGTAGTAGTTTCAAATTCAAAAATTTAGTTCCTCATAACAATTT
Organism: Macrotis lagotis; assembly: GCF_037893015.1. NCBI lineage: Eukaryota > Metazoa > Chordata > Mammalia > Peramelemorphia > Peramelidae > Macrotis > Macrotis lagotis. The sequence goes on along the minus strand of NC_133663.1, from coordinate 52,778,449 downwards.
TGTGTTAGATTTTAAGATTTTAAAGGATTATCCAATTCAAATGACTTGCTCAACATCACATAAGAAGTGTTATAATTGGGAACTGGTCTCCAGTTTTTAGACTCCAATTCCAGGACTCTTTCTACTATACTAATGTGCTTACCAGTATATGTGAAAGAGCTACAGGAAGTTCTTCTGTTTTCTTTATTCCCCTTTCCTCTTATTCCCACAATATCTTCCTATTTATCTCTCAGCCCCCTTTTTACTCTCAAAATACATCTGGTTTTATATACACATATATGTACATAAATAATGTACAATAATGTACATAAATATGTACATATATGTACATATATAGTATATAAATGCCATCTATAATGACATTTATATGTAAAAAGATGATCTTCATAATGTTTTGTTTTGTTTTTGTTTGAGCCTGTCTCCCCATCCTATGGGCAGCTTGGTAATGCAGTGAATAGAGAACCAAGCCTGGAGTTGGGAAGACTCATCATCCTGAGTTCGAATCTTGCTCAGATTTTACTAGCTGTATGACTCTGGGCAAATCTCTTTACCCTGTTTGCCTCAGTTTCCTTATCTGTAAAATGAACTAATGATGGAAATGGTAAAATATTCATCTTTCCCAACTTCTACAAGGAGTTGAACATGACTGTAAAATAAATGATCAACAAAAACATCTTTTCCCAGACTGGAAGTATAGCATGATCTTAACTCCACTACCACTAGGCACAGAAGTTTTAGTCTGCTCTGTTTCTGGCCTGGTTCAACTGTTCTTAGGAAGGCTGGTTCTACTCTCTGTTCCACAGAGGCTCACCATTTTGATTCCAGACTTGGTAAAATACCAAATCAGTTAAGTCTACTTCATCACAGAACTACTGAGTTTAAGAGATCTCCTTTCTCACCTACAGAAGGCATTTGCCACCATGCCCTATAACCCCATAACATTAACTGTGAGTTTTTCAGAAAAATAGAATTTGGCTGAAGAATAGAACTATTATTAGACAAGGTGATAGGAAAGAAATATTTGCTTCCCAAGAGTCATAAAATGTTACAGCACCTACTGTCAATTCTCTGCTCACTCATTCACCTTAGAGACATCCTTTTATTGTTCTTTTCTGAAGCACCTATTGATAATTTTCTCATGATGAGTTAAAAGTATATCAGATGAGAGCCAATCATTCAAACCCTCAACCTGGGTCATCAAAAATTGGTTGAGAGGACTCTGAATCACGTAGAAGGAGTTAGCTACAGATCTAAATGTGATTTTCCAAATGGTAAATATTAATTGATGATAACACCTAGCTTAGTTAAGTGGGAGAGAATTAGCTTAGAAAAGGCCAAGAAAAATGCAAGACATCCATAGCACATGGTTCTCTTTTATCAATTACTGAGTCAAAAAATAATTGAAGAAGTAAATGAGTAATTATAGAATGAGATTAACTAGGGGATTTAGGGGGATTGGAGATTTTAAATTTTATTAACTGAGCAGAGAATGAATTAGGCACATTGCAATATTATGAATAAACTTCCAGGAAAAGGGGAAAAAAGGACTGCTATACAAGTTTATTTCTGTGCTATGCAGGGCTATCACCTCCTATTCATTGGGTCAAGGTTAGAATTATTGAATTTCAGAATTTTAGAGCTGGGCTGAACCTGGAGATCATTTTAATCCAATTCTCTCAATTGTCACATCTAGATTCTCTCAAATGCATATCATAGAAGAATCCAATAGAGTTGCAACATGATTTATTAGATATGTCTTCTAGGCCAAATTTGAATGATTATGCCTTAATAGACTCACCCTTCAAATAAATTGACATCTGCTTTGAGATGAGTTGCAAGCCTAACTAACATGCAAAAAAAACCTCCCTTTGGAAGTGGCAGACACACATGATGATGATGATGATCATGATGATGACAGTAACAACTAACATTTATATAGCAGTTCCTATATACCAGGCACTTTAAAATTATCTCATTTGATCCTCACAATATCCCTGAGAGATAAGTGCTAGTGTCCTTTTGCATCTCATGGATGAGGAAACTTAGACAGACATAGGCTAAGTGACTCACCCAGCTAGAAATTATCTGGGATCAAATTTGAACTCAGGCTTTACTGATTCCAGACCCTGTACTCTATTCACTGCTCTGCCTAGTGATCCTGATCTCTCTAGCTCTGTACCAGTGTTCACCTACCTGATGACTCTGCCAAATACCAGTGGAAGATAAAGAAATGCTGATCCAAAGGAAAACAATAGGTCACCCACACAGATGCAGCTGCCTCCCTCCATCCTGAAGGCTTAGTGGACTAGCTCCTCTTTCAATATTAACCCAAGAATTTCAAGTCATGATGAAGGAGGTAGGGTGGTGATAGTGGTGGTGGTAATTACTCTTTCTCTCTTTTAAAAGTTTTCCCTAGGGGTGGCTAGGTGGCGCAGTGGACAGAGCACCGGCCTTGGAGTCAGGAGTACCTGAGTTCAAATCTGGCCTCAGACACTTAATAATTACCTAGCCGTGTGGCCTTGGGCAAGCCACTTAACCCCATTTGCCTTGTGAAAACCTAAAAAAAAAGTTTTCACTAAAAATCACCTTAGATTTCCTCAATTTGCGGAAGCTAGGTGGTACAGTGGATAGAACAATAGCCCTGGAGTCAGGAGGACCTGAGTTCATATCTGACCTCAGACACTTGATAATTGCCTAGCTATGTGACCTTGGGCAAGTCACCTAACCCTATTGTCTTAAATAAAAAATAAATTTCAAAATTCCCACAATTCTCACTAAGGAACTTGATCTCTCTTTAGCTTCCAAAATCCCATTAAGGCATCATTAAGTATTGGAAAGTATGCTAACTTTGAAGATAGTCAACCTGATTTTAATTTCTGACTCTGCCAAAAGGCAAGTCACTTAAATTCTTTAAACCTTACTTTCTTCATTGCAAATTAAGGGTTAAACAAGATGATATATAAAGTCCTTTATATCTCTAAATCTATGATTGCTAGTTACATACTACCATCATTTTTGTAGTTGGAGAAACTGAGGCTTAGCATTGTTAAATGGCTAACCTTAGGTCACCCAAATAGTTGCAAAGAAAAAGTAGTGAACAGGTCTCCTGGATTCTAGATAATTCTGGTTAGTAACTAATGTGTATAACTATACAAGGTAATGTTAGTGATAAGAATATGAATGACTTATTAGTATCATCCTGGGAAAAGACAATATCAAGATGGAATAGATGGTTTGGTGAAGGATTAGTTCCATCAAGATTGCCATTCTTTCATCTTATAAGTAGAGGGTCCAAATTTGGTTTCATTCATTAATCTTCACCAATTTCATAAGTATTCATTAAGGTTCTACTACACCCAAAACACTGAATTAGGCAATGGGTTCTGAGGATACAAAGACAAAAGCAATCCCTGCCCTCAATGAGCTTATATTGTCTTGGAGGATAAAACACTTAAAGTAGGAAAAGAACAGAATAATAATTGAAGAAGGAGATTGCTTAACAAATTTAGGGAATCAGGAAAAAATTCTTGCAGTAGGTATCACCTAAGTTTCATATGAACCAAGAAGTGAGAGCATTCCTGCCATGTTCTTTGCCTGTACAAAGGCAAAGAGTCAAGAGAAGGAATTGGGCAATGGGTCCATTGGAGAATGATTGTCATCAACTTTAAATGCCAAAGGAAGTCATAGGACCTTTCTTTAGAAATGGAAGATGTGTCGTTGGGGCGGCTAGGTGGCGTAGTGGATAAAGCACTGGCCTTGGAGTCAGGAGTACCTGGGTTCAAATCCGGTCTCAGACACTTAATAAGTACCTAGCTGCGTGGCCTTGGGCAAGCCACTTAACCCCATTTGCCTTGCAAAAACCTAAAATAAATAAAAACAAAGAAATGGAAGATGTACAGGCAAAGACTTTGTGACAAACTCCCTTTGACTTATATTCTCTTGTTTTGCAATGCTTTAATATAACTGTGGTGTAATATTGTTTAATAGGGACTTGTTTGTATTTGTATCTTAATACCCTTTAACAATGTAAGCACCAAGAAATGTTGTCTAACCTAAATGGCCTAGAAGAGTGTTCTTCACAAAGCTGGTATTTAATATAAAAAGAACTTAAGTGTTCATTGATTAAATGAATGAAATGGAGCTGTCACAATTAGCTATAGTTTATAAGAAATCAGGTTTTCAAACAGAACTCAATTCCTCCCCTTTACTTCAAAACAGTAGCTATGATTATAAAGTAACTTACTGAAGTTTCTTTCTGAAGAGAGAAAGAAATCAACTTTTACAATGTAATTGTAAATTGTAATCATTCATATATTCATTATAATTATTAAGCACTTATACAAAGTACTAAACTGGAAGCTAGGGGAATATAGATATAGAGTAGACCAAACCTTAGTAAAGATAAAATCTTTAATAGTCTAAAGACTATAGTACTAAGACTTTTGGGACATCTTATATAATTGTTTAAAACCAATAGGATAGCCTTAATGTAAGACTAGATCTTTTAGAACTACCACTTAATCTTTTAGTCCATTAAAGCACCCTTCAATGTACTGAGATTGGATTTTGCTCAATAATTTGCCAGTTGCCTAAAAGCTTATGCAGCTCCCAAAATATCCATTCTGTCCCTATGAAATAGCTTATTATACACTGGGAGAATCTGGTTTAACATGTGTTGGTAATAAAATGAAATCCATCCCTCTAGAAACTTCCCTGAAATGCATTAAACTCATTGATAGTAAGGGTAGTTTTGTCTTAGTATCTTGCAAAGATTTCCCTCCAAGGGAATTAAAGATATATAGTACATAACAGAGAGGTTTTTTAAAAATTAAAAACTTTAAGAAAGAATATACAATCCAGAGAAAATGGTGACAAAAATAAGATTCCTATATTTCCAGTGAATGAAAATGATAACCCCAAAGCTTGAGCATCATTTTAATATGGATCTGCTTTTATACCCTCACATTGACCTCTGAGAAATGATAGAACTGGAGAATTATCAAGGCAACATTAAATCATCAGTTAGGAAATACCATCAAATTAAATACTTAGTGCTTTAAAGAAAGTTTGCTTTGGATAGTTACCTGGATCTGTAGCAGACATCAATGAACCGAAAAATAAACAATCAGTGAAGTGAAAGTCTCCATTTCTTAGCTGGCCCACATGTACCATTGCCTTTACGAAGCCATACATTATTAACCTGTCAAGGAAGAAATAAGATCTTCAGATGTCAAGCATCACTACAGTTTCTTCGTCATCACAGGTTGATCACTATTCTAAAAATTCCTCCTACATTCCTTAACCTTGTTTAAGGATCCTAGCCATAGGAGCAGCCCAAATTGCCAGAAATTCACTTCTCTCTCAGCTCCTGAAATATGGAATTGGAATCTCCAAGTTTCCTACCATCAATCCAGTCACCTGATGACAATTGGCAAGACATTTAGAGCTTAGTTTTATACATGAAAATAATATTCAAGAAGATAAAGGAAGTAGGGATTGTGAAAAAATCTTCTGAATAAAGGCTCCTACAAATGTTTTCTCTCAAATACTTCAGAATAAACAGCCATGTTGAACTACTAATACATCTTTCAATGGACTGATTGTTTTTTGCTTTCTTTGTTTTGTATCTTTAAAAGTCTAAGAAAAAAATGTTCAAATGTCATTTGTGTCATATTCACTGGAAGGAAATTAGACAATCACAGGACAATCAGTCAACCAGTCACTTTAAAAAATATTTTCATCTTCATGCTCAGTAAAATTCTACCCTATTACTCATGTTTTCCCCTAAGCTCCATTTCAATTAGCCATTGAAAATATTCCCAAGATAAAGTTTCCCACTCCTCTTTCTTTTCTTCTATAACTTTTAACTCCTAGAAGAAAAATTCAAGAGGTTGCTAAATTGGGTTCAAATATCTATTAATTACCAGTGGTTTCACTTAGGGATCTCCATTTTTACTTATTTCATAGGTTGCCATGAAAGAATTCATCAAGTAGTCTAGTGTTTGAAAAACAGGCAAAAGCTCTTATAAGGATGATATCCATTTTTTGGAATAGAAAAACAGAATAGAATAGAATAGAAGAGAAGAGAAGAGAAGAGAAGAGAAGAGAAGAGAAGAGAAGAGAAGAGAAGAGAACAGAACAGAAACTGAGGCATCTGATCTGCTTCTCACTTAGCATTAAGTATTCTAGGCTTAACTCCACAGTACAATGAAGCAGTGAGTAGGATATTGATTTAGTCATGGATGTTTTGATTTCATTGGTACAGTACAGGGAACTCTCTCAGAATTTCAGATGCAGTTCAACAATCTATCAGAAATTTATTGTCTTTCCTAGAGAATTACATAGGTTATTAATAGGTGAAGTGATTTGTTTATGGTCACATAGTCATTAAAAGTTAAAGGCAAAACTTAAACTCATGTCTGCTAGATTTCAAGACAATCTCTATCAGCTATGACTTGCTGACTTTCCTACATATCTATGCAAATTTCTAGAAACCTACATTGATGCGTTAACAGAAAGAGTAACTGTTTACAAACTGAATTATATGCAAGTCCCAAAAGCTTTAGTGCACCCTTAAGCGATAATAACTTTAGAAATGTAGGTGCTATGAACTTATAAAATATTTTAAAGTTTCATTATTTACATCTATTCGTATTTATTTAGTTTTGTAAATTTGATTAATAAATGTTATATTTTGGTTTTAACAAGAAAGGGCATTCTCTTAGAAGACTTGGTTTCAAATCTTGTTTATAACTTTGATGAAGTCATTTAAACTTCTTGGGGTTCTTTTTCTTATCTAAAATAAAGGGTTATACTACCTAATTTCTGAGTTTCTTGTTAGATGGAGATTTATATCCCCAAGTCACCTTGAAGCCTTGTTTTACAGATGAAAAAATGGATAGCCAGAGTGACTACCCAAGGTTACATCAAAGATCTCTGTTTGAGAGACTGATACATGGATGTGTTCATTATCTACTTCTCTAGCTTATCGCATCTGTGTTCTGATAGTGAATGAAGTCATCAAAAAGCAATATATCCGGACCATATCAAAAGCAGATCCCTGCAGAAATCTATTCCCTGAGTTATGATATAATGTTAACCCTACACCTTAAATAAAGGGTCACTATAAGAAATGTCTGTGTAAATAATTTTTCTGCTTCTTTTGCAAAAGTAGAGTTGAAGAACTTGTCCATTATATGACTCAATATCCCTAAAATCAGAACTCACATGATTAATTCCTTTAAGAATTAAATATTAGGAAAAGTTGTATCTGAAAATAAACATACATTTGCTTTTTTTTTGCCAGACAAGAACAACTCTATAACCCATTGTTTAATTCAGAATTAGATTAATTTTTCAACAATTATAATGAACTCATTTCAGGTGTCTCATAACATCTAGTTCTCTTTTCTTTTTAATCATTTTTGTTGTTCTTGTTGTTGCTCTATGTGTGCCTCTCACCCATTTATGTAGTTTTATATGGTTTTTAACATTGCAAATTGTCTGAAATCCCTTTTGGTAGCAGTTAGTGGAACAAATGATGGAAAGACAGATTTTTTTGAATATGAATAGAAGACATAGATATGCAGATAACTGTTAGCAATTATAAAATTAATAGCAGTGTAAATATTATAAAAAGGCAGGTGAGATTAATCAACTCACAAAAGGTTCTAGTTTAGATTTTTACTTTCTACCAAGCAGGTGCAGTAACAAAAAAAAAACCTAATAAAAACAAGAAAATGGGTCCTACACTCAAGTGTCAATTTGTGATTAACTATCTGGATAACCTTGAGTGGGTCCATTTAATTCCCTGGGCCATAGTTCCTTTATCTGAAAAATGAGGAAACTGAACTAGTTATAATTCTAACAGTCTATCATTCAAGACATTGTAGGCACAATATAGAAAAAGGAACTATTAGATTTTTTTTTAAACTGAGATATTTTAAAAGTTTGTTCATTATACTTAGGGTAAAAAAGGATCCTTTTGCTTCAAAATATTGACCCAGCCTGCTATAGGGTTTCAAATAACTATGAGATGTTTCATGCAAATTTTTGTCCATCAGGGTGAAAAATTAAGCCAGAAAAAACTTAGAAAGTAATCATTATTCTAAAGAGTCACTTAGTAGAGAGTACCCATAAAGACAACAAGAGTCATAGAAGTCATAGTTTGATAAGAAGAAAAGGATTGCGAAAAGGTTGAGAGTATTGGATGCTGTAAGGGGAAGCAGATTCAAAAGGCAATGCGACAAAGATATCTTTCTAGGGGACAACACAGGCAAAGTTTTGAAATCCTATGATGATGATGATGTTTGCTTTTCATTCTCCAAGAAGACTATATCGGGGAACTGATACCATGAAGTATATTTGGGGGGTGGGGTGCTAAGTCAACAGCCTCACTTTCTCCTCTGGAGCCATCTGGGTCCAGTGGTCAGATATGAATCAGGTTGACTGGAGATGTCCCTTGATGTGAGGCAATCAGGGTTAAGTGACTTCCCCAAGGTCACACAGCTAGTAAGTGGCAAGTGTATGAGATGGATTCGAACTCCCATCCTCCTGCCTTCAAAGCCAATGCTCTATCCACTGCACTACCTAGCTGTGCTTTATGACAAGGGAGCATGGTAGAGCATAGGCAAAGACAATGAACAATGAAAAAGATAATGGCCAGACAAGACCAGCTCTACCTACTCACAGTAGAATTACCTTCAAAAACAGTATGTTTAGAGTATCTTTTAAGTGCCTAATGAGTTATGAATGAATGAGGAAATAAAAGAAAGTGCTTAGTTCTTTGATCAATCAATATTTATTGAGTTTCATGGTATTAATGTGTTGGTTTTTATCTCAACTACTATAAGATGAATGTGGTAATTTCATAATGTGCTCATATTCCACAGATATAGACAAGCTGAGATTTTAAGAAAATAATCTTGATATATTTTGTTTTCATATTATCTGTATGACTCACTGTATCCTGCTCACTCTGCCTCTCAGAAAGACAACTTTTTATAATAAAGAATTAAAAAAAAAGAGGGGGGGTGAAGTTCAGTCAAACCAACTACTATAATCAATCAAATCCAATAATGTAAAACACTATACCATATCCATTATCTAACATCTCTGTAAAAAAAAAATGGAGACATTTGTATTCCCATATCTATTCTTTGGAGCCAAATTTGGTTATAATAATTTCATAGTTTTCAGATTAAATTGTTTTGCTTTTGTTGTTCTTTGCATTTATGTTATTATAGACAGTATGTCTGTTGTTCCATAGTTGTTTATTTCACTTTAAATCAAGTCCTTTAAGTCTTTTCTTATTTCATTATTTTTACAGCACAGTAATATTACATTACATTTGTATAATACTTGTCTAGCCATTCTTCAATTGATGAAATCTACTTGTTCCCAGTTCTTTGTTAATACAGGGGAAAATGAAGTTATAAAAATTTTCATGAACATGTGGCCTCCTAATTTATTTTTCATGCTGTAATTTTTACTATTCAGGTCAAATATCCTAAAAATATTAGGGTATATGGTTTAAGATACTGGTCTAAACCTAATTTCTGCCAAACTACTTTCTAATTTTGCCATCAATTCAGAACAAATATAGTTGTTACTCAAGTCACTTATGATCTCAGGTATATAAAACTCTGGGATTACTAAATATAATTGTATCTCATTCATCTTTATCAACCCTGTTCCACTAATTTAATTTTCTGTTTTCTACGTAATATCAAAGAATTTTCATAAATACTGCTTTACAGCAAAATCTGAGTTTTGGAGTACTACTCTATCTATGATTTTACTACTTCCCCCTTCTCTCCATCATTATTTTATTTCCTTTGAGATTCCAGATAATTTGTTCCTCCAGATGCATTTTGTTATTCTGTATAGGTATGAGAAACATCTTTGGGATGCTGGTTACAAATGAGGAAAATGTAAATGTTTAAATATATGAGTCATTCTAAAGCACTTAATCTCAATTTTAATGTCTTTTTAAAATAATATCTTTCAAAATAGCTCAGGCAGGATATAAATAAGCCTGCAGTAAGTGGCACCTGTCAGTTTTTTCTGAATTGCCAGTGACATTATGAGGAATAGTTTCAGCTGGGAATACAAGTTACTGGAGCCAGTACAGTGAGTCTTCAGAAGAGTCATGTCCTCATCTGTGACAGGATATGAAACCAGCCCTTTTATGGAGTCCATTATGCAGTCAAGCAATGTAGAGCAGTGTAGTATCTGGAATAAACTGTAAGCCTTGTTTTCTTTCACTGGGGAAATTACATTGATCAATTTAAAGAGAAGTCCTTACATAAGACTTTTAAAATTTGTTTTGTTTTGTTTTGTTTTGTTTTGTTTTGTTTTGTTTTCTTTTCTTTTCTTTTCTTTGCAAGGAAATGGGTCCTTGCCCAAAGTCACACAGATATATAATTATTAAGTGTCTGAGGCTGGATTTGAACACAGGTCCTCCTGACTCCAGGGCCAGTGCTTTATCCACTATACCACCTAGCTGATCCTAATTTGTTTATTTTCATATTTTTCCTAATACAAGAAAATGTATTACATAAAGTATTTGATTATTCAGGCTTAAGCTATTAGGATTATTGAGGACCAGATTTGTAGCTAAATTCGAGATATCTAGTTCAATCCCACCATTTTACAGATGAGGAAACTGAGGCTCAACTTCAGTGATGACCATGATCACACTGATAGTAAGTGGAAGAGATTCTCAAATCGAACCTAGCATTTTCATATGAATGCAGACCTTCTCGTGACAAATCTAAAGCCCTTTCAACATTATGCTTTCATTTAATGGTGGCAAATATTTAAATGTATCCGTCTACCTATGGGGAAGTTAAGTGGCATGGGAACTGAGTCTAGAATCAGGAAGCCTCATTTTTATAAGTTCAAATCTAGCCTCAGATGCTTACTGACTGTGTGACCCTGGGCAAGTCACTTAACCCTGTTTACTCTAGTTCCCTCATCTGTAAAATGAGGAAATAACAAATATCTCTTCCAAGAAAATCTGAAATGGGGTCATGGAGAGTTAGACATGACTGAACAAATCTAATATACGCAAATATTTATGTGCATATTATGTGCTCATAGTCACACAGTCAGTGATTGAGTCACGATTTGTCTTTACAATTAAAGCCTTGAAATGAGTTGATAAATACCACCATATATATATGTATATATATATATTATGTTTTACCAGAGTTATGATTTTATCAGAATTGGGAACTCACGATGAAGAAATGTTTCTACTAATGCAGACTGAAATCTTTCTAGCAAATGAGAATTGCCCACTCCCCAACACCCCCTCCTCCCAGGGATCCATGGATAAATTTCAGGGTTTTCAACTTGAATGGGAAAAGTGACATCTTTATTTTAATAACCTCTAACTAAAACTTAGTATTCATTAAAAACGTTCTAGTGTTTTGTTTTCACATTGTAAATATTCACAGATTACTGCCAATTAAAGGTAAGTGGTTTCATAACAAAGTAAAACTAATAATTCAATGACCTAATCTAAAAGTACAGGTGATGTTCCACATCTTTAGTGCCCTTTCCCATCCCCAACTTATCCTAAAAATTTAATAGAAATCTAATTTCTTTCCCTTCCATGCCCCATTCCATAGAGAAAAAGAAAAATAAATACCCTATATTAAATATGTAAGCACATATCAATCAAGCAAAACAATGGCTTTATACACACACACACACATACACACACATGCACATATTTGAGCATGCAAAATACAATCAATATGCATGTGAATGTGTGTATAATCTGCACCCTAAATCCATCACCTCTCTGTAATGGATAGCATGTTTTATCATCTATCTCTTTTTTTTGTTGTTGTTTTTGTAAGGCAGTGGGGTTAAGTGACTTGCCCAAGGTCAAAGGTCCCCTCCTGACTCCAGGATTGGTGCTCTATCCACTGTACCACCTAGCTGCCCCTTATTATCCATCTCTTGCAATCATAGTCATAATAATCATAGTTCTTATAGTTTTGAAAGTTGCATATTTTTACAGCATTACTGTTTTGTTATCCTTGATCTGTTTATTTTATTTTTCACCAGTTTAGAAAAGTCATTAAAATTGTTTACTTTTATTTATTTTGAGTTTTACAATTTTTCCCCTAAATCTTGCTTCCCTCCCCCCACCCCCACAGAAGGCAGTGTGCTAGTCTTTACATTGTTTCCATGGTATACATTGATCTAAGTTGAATGTGATGAGAGAGAAAGGAAGAAAAATAAAGTATAAGAAATAGCAAAATTACATAATAAGATAATAGGTTTTTGTCCCCAAAATTAAAGGTAATAGTCTTTGGTCCTTGTTCCAACTCCACGATTCTTTCTCTGGATACTGCTGGTATTCTCCATTGCAGATAACTCAAAATTGTGTCTGATTGTTGCCTGATGGAATGAACAAGTCCATCAAGGTTGGTCATCACCCCCATGTTGCTATCAGAGTGTACAATGTTTTTCTGGTTCTGCTCATCTTACTCAGCATCAGTTCATGCAAATCCTTCTAGGCTTCCCTGAATTCCCATTCCTCCTGGTTTCTAATAGAACAATAGCTTTCCATGATATACATATACCACACTTTGTTAAGCCATTCCCCAATTTAAGGTCATTCATTTAATTTCCAATTCTTTGCCACCACAAACAGGGCTGCTATGAATATTTTTGTACAAGTGATGGTTTTACCCTTCTTCATCATCTCTTCAGGGTATAGACCCAGTAGTGGTATTGCTGGATCAAAGAGTATGCACATTTTTGTTGCCCTTTGGGTGTAATTCCAAATTGCTCTCCAGAAAAATTTTTCATTTTTATAATAGTCATGTTATATAAACAGGTTTTTTTCCCCTTTGAGAACTGACTTATGTTCTAGACCATTTATCAAATAGAGAATGACTTTTTTTCTTACAAATTTGAATCAGTTCCTTATATATCTTGGAAATAAGATTTTTTTCAGAGAATTCTGCTACTAAGAGATTTCCCCAGTTAATTATTTATATTTTAATCTTTGTTTTATTAGATTTTTGTGCAGAAACTTTTAAAACTTTATGTAATCAAAATTACCCATTTTAGTTTTTGTGATCCTTTCCATTTCTTACTTGGTCATAAATTTTTCTTCTACACATACATTTGATAAGTATTTTCCCACATTTATTTTATTTGTTTATGATGTGACTTCTATCAAGTTATGTACTCCACTGAAGCTTATATTTGTATGAAGTGGAGGCGTTGGCCTAAATCTAATTTCTGCCATACTGCTATCCAATTTTCCCAGCATTTCTTTTTTCTTTATCAAATGGTAAGTCCTTATTACAACAGATGGAATCTCTGTGTATATCAAATTCTAGTGTATTAGATATATTTGTTTTTATACACTGGGTGCCACTGATTGATCTATTTTTGAATGAGTATCAAATTGTTTTAATAATTACTTCTTAATAGTATGACAAGATCTGGTACTGCTGGATAGTCATAATATTCTTCATACTGATATGTCTTTAAAAATAAAATTTAATTTTAATATTCCTATACACTTATACTAGGTTTAAACCTAACCCAGACTACCTATATCATAAAGTTGCCTGGCTTGATCTGATATTTGAAATTTATAGGGAATTACAGAATCTAAAATATCAATAGTTAAGAGTATGGAGATGCTACAATGATTAACCTCAATCAATGGATGTGGGAAAACATAACATTCAAAGGAGTATTGATGATTATTTACCCACATCCTCTAGCTGGGACAGTAAGGCTTTTCTTAATCTCCCTATTGCTCCCTAGGGTTCTTCTGGAAATAGTTTAACAAAGACATCTAACTGAGGAGTTATTTTTCAGTAGATTAACACAGGATTTTTCCTTCTCTCTTTATAACTGAGTGAAAGAGATAAATCATGTTAAAGGAAGGTATGCATTGTCTTGACTAGAATCCATCTTGTACATTTAGACTTGAAGCCAATCCAAGACCCTACCCAGTACTTGGATTGATCCTTGGCCCCCAAAACTAGGAATGTTCCATTTGGAGTGTTGAATTTAGCATCGCTGGACTCAAGCTAAAATCCTGGCTCTGACACTTATTTGCTATCTATATAACTTTGAGCAAATCACTGAAGCTCTCAGTTTCTTCTAGATGATCTAGAAAATCCGTTCTAATTCTCAGTCTATGATCTTATGTGCTGATGACTTAAACTAAGCAGTGGAGAAAGGTGCCAAATGAGAATCAGAAAATCCAACTTTTGGAAGGCAACAAGGTGGCACATTGGATAGAACATTGGCCTTGGAGTCCAGAGGACCTGAGTTTAAATCCAGCCTGAGACACTTACTAATTGCCTAGCTGTGTGACTTTGAGCAAATCACTTAACCCCATTGCCTTAAATACATAAAAAAAAGAAAATTCCAATTTTCTATTTCATATCTTGAATATGTTAACCTTTCTGTGTTTTGTTTCCAAGTCTCTAAATTAGAGGCTTGTTCAGTTCTTTCAGTCACGTTTCACTCTTCATGACCCCATTTGGGGTTTTCTTGGCAAAGATACTAGAGTGATTTGCCATTTTCTTCTTGGTTTTTCCTTCACTTTCTAAGTGAGAAAACAGGGCCCAACAGGGTTAAGTAACTTACCCAAGGTCACATAACTAGTAAATGATTAAGACCAGATTTATATTCAGGTCTTCCTGATTCCAGGCTCCAGTTCCCCCAAAAGAGGAAAATTGTGACTTCTGAAAAGAAGCTGTTAATATCAATTTCATAATGGGATGGATTCTACTTTGGAGATCCAGAGGGAGCTAACTACCTATTTTATTCTCGTTGTATAAATAGTGTTTTGAAGGGCTATATATTCCCCATAGTTTTCTCTTCAAAATAGCACTGTACCTGATTTGAAATAGTCCCTGAGGTAGCCACTAGATTACAGAGAATATAAAGGTTGAACGTAATAGTCGAGGTTAGGGGGAGGATGCTGCAAATGGAAGAATGAGAAGGGAAATAGGCAAAAAGATAAGAAAAGGATGAGAAGAAGGGCAAGAGAGATACAGACACAGAGTGATAGAGACACATGGCAAGACATATAGAGAAATATGTGTATATATACATTTATGTATATTTATATTCTATCTATATATATATGTGCATATGCAAGTATATGTATATCAAAAATAACTTTTGAGTACCTACTATATGCCAGATCCTAAAGATGCAAGAAAATAGAAATAGGTCAAACCCAAATGAAGAATAGTTTCTTCACAACTAACACTCACCAGAACAGTTGATGTTAATCTCTGTCACTGAATAAGAAGTGCCTTCTAATACCGTGACTATAACATGCCTATGGATATAACTCTTTTTCAGCCCAGGGTGCTCTATAGAGGTTACAGTCATTGCTTTGGTCTCTTTTCCTGGGACACAGAGGAATGATTTGTTCCTTTTCTGCATCCTTAAGACGAAGTCCATCCTTAAGGTATTGGTGGAAAATATGTACTGAAATGACTGAAGAACTGGACTCTAGAGTCAGATATGGTTCTGAATTCTGCTTCAGATATACCTGGGAAAGTTACTTATTTTCTCTCCCCCAAATGGGAATAATAATGGTTTTTATACTTGCTCCATTCTCCACATCCCCACCCCCCCAGCCTTGTTTCGAGGATCAAGGAAGGTAATGGATGTGAGGTATTTTGAAAATCTTCAGTCAGCGTGTAAATGTCAGTGATTGCTACTATTAAGTGCTTAAACCTCCTTGCATGAAATATAGAAATCCCAGGTTTTAATAAAGACAGAAAATAAATCTCAATGCTGACATATAATGAAAGCCAAAGATATATTAAAAGATGAACCATGTACCAGGAACATAAATCCTCCAAGTATTCTTATTGTATATCTATTCATACACAATCTCCTCGAGTTGATGTTTGTTCATACAAATAGGAAAAGACAATGCCCTGAATTACAGATCTGACGTATGTGCCAAAGTGTGGCTCCATCTTGCTTCTGTTTCCTCTGTCACCCTCACACTTAGGAAGCTACAGTGGGATGGTAAAAAGGAAAAAAAAGAGCTGAGTATATAATACCCACCCAGTCTCACTAAGAAGACAATTCAATAAAAATTACTTCCATAGTCAGAAAACTTGCCAAAGTTGGTAGGGTCTGGGATCACTTCGATGGAAGTGCCATACATAACTAACTAGCTTGCCTTCTCTTATTTCCTCAGTCTATTCCCTCTCCTTCTTTCAGGCAAATCAACTCAGCTACCACCAAGACCAGTCATCTCCATTACTTTTACAGCAGGATTTTCATTAATGTATAGCCCTTCTGCCTATCGCCTGGCTTAACTGGAAAATCACTCTCCTCTCTCATTCAAGCATTTCCTGAAGATTCACCTTCACTCATTTTGTGAGGCTTTCTATGACTAACAGAGGAAGAAAACTCCTGATAGCCATCAAACTATTCATTTTGGACACTTCTTACTTGGTTTGACCAGATAAATCACTGCTCCTGTCTTGGCTTCCTTTTTCTCGTTTATAAAGTGAAAAGGTTGGAGTAGTTACTATCTAAGTCTATGTTTTTATGCACTTATATTTTTAGCTCCACCTTTCCATATGAATAAGTCCTTTAGTTTACATGTTTAATATAAATGCTATTTAATTATTGAACACCTGAATGAATTCATATGGTATGTTTAAATTATGCCAGTTTTTGTCTTAGATTGTAAGATCCTTAAAGGGTTAAGATAACTTTTTTCTCAGTAAATACAAGGCCTTGCAGGAAGGTAATTAATATAGCATTCAAGGTTGGTAGGTGCTAAATACACATCCCTTGGTAAGTCATTCCACTAGATTGATAGATCAGAGGGGATGCTTATGATATGAACATTCAAAATGCTTTGATATTTCTAATCTCTGATTATGTTTCTTGGTGAAAAGTTCAAGGAGGAAAATGGAGGAGGAAAACCAAATAAAGTGTAAAAAGTAAAAAAATAAATTAAAGAGCTCTTGCCTGCTCTTAATCTACACCTCCCCATTGAGTTGTAAACCACACACTCTGGGGACTTTACGACTCCCTAACACAGGAAAAGAGATCAGTTCCTGCCTAGAGATACTACTGAGTTGTGACTTCAGTCATTAAAAGAAGTGCTACATACTTGGAACTTATGTTTTTATTATTTTTTTCAGCTTTTAAAAAAAAGTGTTTTGGGCTGGGGCAACTAGGTGGCCCTGGAATCAGGAGGACCTGAATGCAAATCCAACCTCAGACACTTACTCACTATGTGACTGTGGGCAAGTCATTTAGCCCCCATTTGACTCAAAAAGTAAAAAAAAAAATAAAAATCATTTTTGTGATTATTATGTCATTCTATACTCACAACTCCCTGTGAGATAAGTAGCAAACAAAACAAAGGACATATATATTTTGACTACCCTAGCCTGCATCTTTTTAGGTATTGAACAAGGTAGTCCAGGTTAACTTGGTAAAGTTAATTCAAAATATTTATTCTTAATCCACCATCAAAAATCATTGAAAATATATTTGATATTGAGACTTTCAGTATTGATTATGGACCCATTAAGAGGGTTGAATACATGGTGCTATTGAGTCTTCATCTATTGCAACATATCAAGACAAAAATACATGTGTTCAATGAAGTAAAACAACAACAGAAAGGGAGAAATGAAAGAAAGCTTCACAGGGGAAAATTATTTAGCAAGGAAATACAAAAGTGTAGACTGAATAAGTAGGGGAAAATGAATGGGGGGAAAATGAATTAATACAAAGAATGAGTCCATTGAATAATTCATAAATAATACAATGAAGAGAAGATGAGAGAAAATATGAAAGATCCAGAAAGAAGGAATAACAAAGCAACAACAAGAACTTCAGGAATGAAGTTGGGGATGCTTTAAGAACCTTCAAATTGACCAATAAATTCCATATGAAAAATATGGTAGCTAGAAAGATGCATCAATGAAATCAATGAAAAAAGAGCTGAAAAGTAAATAAAATAAGACTCAACAACATAGAACCATTATTAATAGAGAATCTGAACAAATCAAGTGAATTCTCTGAAGAATAGAATGGACTAATTGAAAGAGGAAAATATTATGGAAAAAGTCATAAAAATCACTATAACTGGGAAGATAGAGTTATGTTGAGGCTTTGAGAAAGCAACATGAAATCATACACTAAAAAGTATCCCAGTATTCTTAGTGTTAGCTTAATACACATAACCTTAGAAGCTTATTGTAAGGGACAGAAAGAGAAGCAAAAAGACTTGAGTTCAAATCCAACCTCAGGTATTTTCAAGCTATGTGACCCTGGGCAAGACATTTTTACCCCTTTCTGCCTCAGTTTCCTCATCGATAAAATGGGGATAATGGTATCTATTTTCCAATGTTGTTGTGAGAATTAAATGAGATATTTGTGCAACACTGCAAACTTTAACCATTATGTAAAAGCTACTTGTCATGATTAAGTTTAATAGCATAAAGCCAGAAATAAATTATGAGCTCAATGACTGTGGCTATATTGGGTTGAAAAAGCTGTTTTATATAAATGTGATATAATATTACCAAAGGTAACAAAATTATTGGTCATAAAGAATAATGAACATAAATTCAAAAAAATTAGGAAGGCATATACTGAATGGAGAAAACAGGTTGAAAAGAAAAAATACTGATTACAACTCTGAAACTATAGACTATATAAAATGACCAGAACATAATGTTCTAACATAAAAGATGAACTTGGTTCTGCCTGGTTAGTTAAATCACATAGCAACCATTGGGTTTTTTTTATTTTTATTTTTTAGATTTTTGCAAGGCAATGGGGGTTAAGTGACTTGCCTAAGGCCACACAGCTAGGTAATTAAGTGTCTGAGGTCGGATTTGAACTCAGGTACTCCTGACTCTAGGGCCAGTGCTCTATACACTGTGCCACCTAGCTGCCCAGAAACCATTGTTTTTAAGAAATTTTAACCACTATAGTTGAACACTACTTCCTATTCTGTGCTATTTTGGTTGCTGATTTTCAGGATGTATACTTTGAATGTTGCACCTGTGTGTACTATTTATGTTTGCCTCTTTCATTAAAACAAAAATTATCAATAAAAGAACTCACATTTTTGACCAGGTGAACTCAAAGCACTTTTAATGTATTTCACTGGCAGACTAAATTGGGGGAAGCTTTTTCAGTCTTTCCAGATAGAACTGTCATTTTAGCAGGAAGAACAAAATTTGCCATCTGAATTTTATTCACCAAATCTATTTTCTAATTTTCAGAGGATTTTTCATTTATTTATCCTTCCAGAATATTTTTACAGTTAGACAGGACCTTTTGGAACCCTTAAACCAGCTGATGGTGTCTATTGAGGGAAAATTAGGAAAAAAATGCATCTCTCTGGGTTTTCTACAATCAGCTCCATTTCAAAGTAAATACAAAGATTCATAAATAATGTATATATATTAAAAACTTACTTAGCTCAATTAAAGCATAATAATATTAGCTATTTGACTGATGTCTTTTAAAAATACATTATTATTTCTAAGCAACTTGTTAGAATTAGAAATTCATCATGCCACTATAAGCAGATGAAAATCAAAGATTCACTTCATTGTTCTGATTCTCTTATTTCAACCTTAGTCATATAGTCTGGAAACTACTTTGATGCAGTGTAGAGAGCTTCAAATAACCTGCTTTGGGTATGATATGTATAACATGTTCCTAGAAATTCCTCTGTAGCTTAAAATGTGTTTCTTTTGTCATATTTCACATCACTCTTCAGACCAGACACAGTGTTCTCATGGGCCTCCCTTCTAATACTGGAGTTTACTAAGTAATCAAATATAGAAGAGCCCTCTAAAAAGCTTTAGAGAACAGTCAAACAATAAAACATTTACTCTGAATTATTCCCTTATAAATTCAGAGCCTTGAGACCCCACGGCTGTATAAATGTCTGATAAAGGGAAGCAAATTTGATTCTCTGAAACCTCCTATTCCCAAGTCTCTCAAAATATATTACAAACCCACTTGATATGTAAGACTGTTTTTCAATCACTCTAATGCAGTCATTTGAAAAAGTGAACACTTTGGTCAAGGCCTATGGTCATCTGGCCTACAAGACAGAAACAATCCATAATCTACTTTTTCAAAGTTGTTGGTTGCAGATGTATTTGGGAAGACAAAGGGATGGGATAGGAATTCCCAGGTTCTCCAGGATTTCCTCCACAAACACACAAAATCATCATAAAATGAATGCAGCACATTAAAAATAAAGGGGCTGGGGTGGCTAGGTGGCACAGTGGATAGAGCACCGGCCCTGGAGTCGGGAGTACTTGAGTTCAAATCCAACCTCAGACACTTAAAAATTGCCTGTGTGGCCTTGGGCAAGCCATTTAACCCCATTTGCCTTGCAAAAACCTAAAAATAAAAATAAAAACAAATAAAATAAAGGGGCTGAGTGAGCTCCATGTTGCAGATTTGGGAGAGGATATGGGTAAGATTTACATGGGAGAGGGGCAGGACAGTGGCACAGTGGATAGAGCACTGGCCCTGCAGTCAGGAGGACCTGAGTTCAAATATGACCTCAGACATAAATTCGGCCTCAGTCACTAGCTGTTTGACCTTGGGCAAGTCACTTAACCCCACTGCCATGCAAAAACAAAAACAAAAAATAAAAAAATAAAAGATTTACATGGGAGAGACAGGAATGTATGGGTTATCATCTGAAAGTTGGGATAGAGAAGCTACTTTGAGGAAATCATAGTTCTCTCCATCAAAGTATCAGGTGGTATCTAGAAGTACTAACAATATGAGGGAATAGAGTTTAGTACAGAAGTATTGAATTTGAGAGTAAAAATAACCTTAGTATCTGTCTAGATCAATCCATATCCAAAAAATGGTCATTATTTTCCTGATAGTACCAAACGTGGTCATCTAATTCTACTTGAGAAACTATAATGCTAAATTCAACATCTCACATGGCTATTCTCCAATACATGATGACGCCTGCAATTCTAGCAATACAAGGAAAATGCTCTCCTAACTTCAAAATGCTTTAGAAACACCAGTAATTATTATTGTTATAATTACTACACATTTTCTGATCTAGCCCCATGTTAAGGAGAAGAAAGTATGTTCCAACAAGATTTTGAAAAACTCCTTAGGACCATATGTCTAATTTTGGTTTGGAAAAAATGCTCCTTTGTTTGAGAAAATATGAATCATCCATAGGAAAGGTGACTTGGGGATCTCCCCCACCCAATAAACACAAATGAGAGAAGGGAAGCAACTGCCAAGATTAAACTTTTTAAAAAAGAAAATAGGAAATATAACTTAGGTGTCACATTGACCCCAACTCCATCCAGTTTCTTTGATCGGGAAGGGTCTTTTTCATTTCCCCTGTCCTACACTGTCATAGGCACCTATCAGCTCACATGTAACACAAACAATATACAATATGCTCCTATTCTCCAAGCAGTTCTGTGATTTAGAGTTTCTCAGTTATGTTTTTCAAGACCCAGATAATAGTCATATGTAAATGAGATCTCATAAAATGATCCCATAAATTCTTTCCCATCTTCAGTCAGTACTTTGAGCTGCTTTCCAATAATGCTCCAAAGTACATCAATCCAAAGAGAAGTTTTCTATCTGATCCTCAGAATAGTCTGCATTTCTCCTCTGGTACTCTTATGTGAGGGAACCACGTTCCATGTCAAGTTAATTTGATCAGTGCCCCCCTCCATAAATATCTTCTTTTGGACCCATCCAGCAAACAAGCTATTATTGAATAGTACTAAGAAAAGGAAAGAAAAAACATATGAGAGCTTTTGAATCCAAATGCCAAAATAATATAGGATCATGCATTTAGGACTAGTCAAAATCTGAAATTCAACAAATGTTAGCTATCATCATCATCATCATTGCATTAGAAAGGAACACCAGTAGCCATCAAGTCCAACCAGCATCCAAGATATATTAGAGACATGTCATCTAATGAGTAAGTGGCTCTCCAATTTTCCAAGTTGTTACTAGGGGAACCATGTGACTTGAAAGATTATTCCACCAGAGAACCAAGAAACTGAGAAAGAATCAATCCCAAGGATCTGTCAGATAAAAATCTTTAAACATTGTTTGAAATATAAGAACATGTGTTTAAGGCTAATTTAATCATGGAAAATTGCCAGAGCTTCATTGGGAGTAATTTAATTTCATTTTATGCTTTTAATGTCTTGATCTCATGGATGGAAGAGATTTGTTGCAGAAAAATACAAGGACCTTACCAATGTACTCCCCTCCTACCTCTTTGCCCATAGTCTCACCTCATGTTCACATTGAAGGAAATTGGTAACTGCCAAGGCAGAGGGTGAAGAGGTAGAGTTTGTCAGGCAACAATTTAAAACTTGATTGTTTTAATTATCTACCCAGAAGGGTTTTCAGTCTATAGAGTATTTTTCTAGAGGTTCCTTCAGTTCCAGAGAAGAGGCAAAGGAAAATGACAAGAACGATAGGAATATGGATATGGGACCCAAAAAAGGTGGAATTAAGAAATCTCTCAAGGGAAAAATAGTCTTCACTAATGGAATTAGAGTATTCAGATAACACCAACTATTATTTCCATTGTACTTTCTGCTAGAACACATCTAGAAGAGAGTGTCTAGTAATGGGTGTGACATTTTAAAGAGGCACAGAATCACAGAAGAGCAACATTGTAGGGGATCCCAGTAGTCATCTAGTCCACAAAATTCCCTCAACAACATAAATAACATTTGTAATCCACATCTTGCTTAAAAGCCTAGATAGAGAGGAACTAATCTTCTTCCATGTTATCCCTTCCTGGCTTGAGTAGTTCTACTGTTAAGGTTCTCCTGAGTTAAATTTGCCTTTTTTTGCAACTTGCATTTAATACTCTTATTTCTGTCTTCTTAGAACAAATAGAATAAGTCTGCTCCCTCTTCCTCATCAGACTCTTCCTTGTGGGTTGGGTGCCATATTTCTATCTCCGCTTGAAATCTTTCCTGCCATGTAAATATTATGCTATTCATATATATATGTATATATAAGTATGAGTTTGATTTTTTAAAATTATGTTTAAATATTAGTTACCTGTCTATTAATAATAATAATAATAGTTAACATTTCTATACCTCGTAATATGTATCAGGTACTCTGCTAAGGAAATTTTGCAATTATTATCTCATTTGATCCTTACCGTCTATTAACTCACACATTGTTATTAATTATATCCTTATTATATTTTATTAACTATTTACTTATCAACTATTCTCTTGGCTATTAGCCTTTACTCTATTTGGTTTGGCCCAATGTTCTAGTCTATATATTTATCCAAGTCATTGATAAAAAGTTTAAGTATCAGAAAGTCAAGCACAGATAGTTCCTAAGGCACTTTACTGGAGGCATACTTCCAAAAAGAGGGGAAGGAAAGGAGTCTTTCTTAAGTATCTATGATGCATGTACATTATTATATATTATAATATTATATATCAATTATATATAAAATATATAATTAATTTTGTATATAATACATAATATTGTTTGTGTGTGTATATATATATATATGTATATATATATATATATACACACATACACACACATATGTATTTGTCTTACATAGGGAGATAGATACACAATATCCCAGGCACTGATGAAAGTACTTTTACAAATATTATCTCATTTCTTCCTCTCAACCAACCTCTAAGGTAGATTTTATAGATGAGAAAACTGAGGCAGACAGTATGACCCTATTTGGGATTTTCCTGAAAGAAATACTGGAGTGCTTTGCCATTTCCTTCTCTAGCTCATTTTACAGATGAGGAAATTAAGGCAAATAAGATTACATGATTTGGCCAGTGTCATATAACTCAGAAGGCTCTGAGGCTTGATTTGAACTCAG
This sequence comes from Macrotis lagotis, assembly GCF_037893015.1. NCBI lineage: Eukaryota > Metazoa > Chordata > Mammalia > Peramelemorphia > Peramelidae > Macrotis > Macrotis lagotis. Next base: position 52,754,532 of record NC_133663.1, on the reverse strand, counting down.
TCTTCCCTAGTCTTATATCGAGGATTCTATCCACTTACACCAGTCAACTCCTTCTAATTGACAACTAGTACAAACATCAATGATCATTCTTCAGGTCAGACCATTCACCTAGTTCCAAGCTCAATTAATTGTTCTTGAGTCTGTTTAGAAGTGGATACTAAGAATCTGGAAGCTGCATCCTACTAAGAATTATTTAAGGATCTAAGTGATTTACTTGCAAGGAAAAGGGAAAAAAAGGAAGAAAAATGATGACTACATTCAAATACTTTAAAGTGTAGAAGAGGGAATATGTAGAGGGAATAAAAGCATGGAGAGTTCTTGCTTCCTTAGTTCCAAGAAGTCATTTGATTTCAATAAAGAAATTGAAACTAACAATTTCAGAGTGGCTTACTTACATTAAGGAAGAGAGAAAAAAACATTTTTTCAGGTTTTTCTGTCGTGACTACCTCCCACTAGAACATAATTCCTTTAGTTATCCTCTTCTGCACTTTGGTGAGATAGTTTGGCTACCAAATACCATCTCATCTCCATGATATTTATGCAGGAAGAGACATTTTCTCTATCAAATGAATAATTAATGAGAAGATGTCTGAGAGGGAATATATGTATAAGGATATACAGGGCAGCTAGGTAATGAATGCAATGGATAGAGTGCCAGTCCAGGAGTCAGGAAGATTCCCCCTCATGTGTTCGAATGTAGCCTTAGACACTTAAAATGAAACCCTGAGTAAGTCACGTGTTTGCCTCTGTTGCTATATCTAGAAAAATAAATGACAAATCATTCTAGTTTCTTTGCCAAGAAAACTCTAGATGGAGTCATAAAAAAGTTGGATATGACTAAACAACAAAATATGATAAATAATATATATTTAAATAGATGTTTGTTATATAGGAATGCTCACATATGTTTATTTATATAAAATTATTTCAAATTTATACCATTATACTAAGATCAATGGGAGGGAGTTATACAGAAAGTCCAAATATTACTTCAACAGAGGTAATGACTTTCTAAAGAATTAAAGTGGTACAATAGTAAAATAAACTATTCTTAAAAATACCTGGCTCACCTTCACTGAAGATGATTTAAAGATTCACTCATTGGCCAACAAATATTTATTTATTGCTTAGTATACTGGGGGGAGAGGGGAGTTGGGTGGTGCAGTGGATACAGCACTGGCCTTGGAGGCAGGAGGATGGGAGTTTGAATCTGGTCTCAGACACATGACTCTCACTATTTGCGTGAACTCTGATTGCCTTGTATGCAGGGCCTTCTCCAGTTGTCCTGATGCATATATGGCTAATGGATCCAAATGACTCTGGAGCAGAAAGTAAGGTTGGTGACTTAGCACAGCACCCCTCACTCAAATCCAATTCACGTGCTTGTCATGACATCACTCCCTGATGTCATGGTCTTCTTTGCAAATGAAAGACAAAAAAAATTAGTGATACTGGAGAAGTTTTAATGATACATGAGATAGTTATCTCCCTTAAGAAGCTAACAAGTTAGTAGAGGAGAGAAAGCATATATAATATAAAATAAGTGCCTAAAATAGATATCAAGGTGAGAGAAACAATGTCTTTCTAGGAAAAGTCAGGTAATGCTCCATGGAGGAGTTGGCTGCATTTTGGACCCATGATGAAAAATGTTATCCATCTCCAAGGAGAGGATTGATGGTCTGAAGGCAGAGTGAAACATACTTTTCTCACTTTCTTCCTATTTCTTGCTTTTTGTTTTTGCAATGTGGATAATATGGAAATATGTTTTGCATGATTTCATATATATAATTGAAATCATGTTCTTTACTTGCCTTTTCAATGGATGGGGGAAGATTAGGAGACAATTTGAAACTTTAAAAAATTGAATGAATGTTAAAAATAAGTCCATAATTTTTTTAATGTGGAACTTGAGGTCAAGAGAGGCTACATGATTTATTCAAAGTTGTATGTTTAGTAAATGTCTAAATCAGAGTGTTAATACTAGTCAAAATAAAGAAAAGAAAAAGAATTCATGTCTAGGTTGCTGATTCCTGTCTTAGAATGATGGAGAAAAGAAAACTTATTTTCTTGGACTTAATGCTACTATATGACAAAAGCATAGCTCACTCACAATTATGTTGGCTGTGTCCAAGAGAGTAGAGGATGACATATTTAGACCTAAAAGGAGTCTTAGGTCATTCAGTTCTATTCTCTCATTTTAAAAATAAAGAAATTGAGTTTTAGAAAAGTGAAATGATTTGTAAGATCATGCTTATTACAAATACCTGAGATAGGATTCAAACTCAAGTCTGATTCACAAATGAGAGGCATTTCCATTGCAAGAAGGCATCCTTTGACACCACCAGAAAATTGTTTCACATATGCATCTAGCTCTCTCTGTCAGTCTGGGCAGAGGAGTGTCTCATTTGCCTTGGAAACCTCTCTCACAGGTAAACACTGTCCTCCTATTTGGAGACCCATGTCACTGAAGATGACTAATTTGATGGTCAAAGTCCAGTTTGGGGAAGTGTGACTGGATATAGTCATTGTTGCATGATAAGATTAGACTCCTAGATTGAACACTCAGGTTCAACTCTCTTCAAGTACATGAATTAAATATAGTTTTAGTTTTTGTAGCTACTGTAGCACCTGGATGTTTTTCTTTTTCTTATTTACATTTCAGAAACAATCTCCATCTTTCAAGGATCATCTTAGCTACTACTGACTATTTCTACAAAGATCAACTATCAAGGGTCAATTTTTTCTAGTCTACTCTCTATGGTCTTCTCTTCTCTCCCTCATACCATATGTATCTATATTCCTTTTGTATCCATCCAGTAGAATGGTTCATTTCTGTTTATATTTCTAAAGACTAAACATAATATCTTGTACACAGTAGGCACTTAATACCAATTTGTTGAATTGAATAGGAGTGTGGTGCTGAAGCGGATCTAGTGACTTCTATAAAGGAGAAAAGGTTGCATAAAACTTTTGAAAATACAGAAACTAATCAGCCCAGGCTAAGAAACTACAGGTTCAAGAGCTCTTAATTTGGGGACTTTAAAAGCTCAGATTCTCTATTGCTTTGGTTTTCACCCCTTCTCTCTAATCTCTGGTCAAACCTTTTCAGTGCCTTCAGGAAACTTCCTGGTACTATAAGTTGAAATGTGCATGTAATATATGTGTAACATTTATATGTATATTTAATAATATGTAAAATATGAAGTAATACAGGGTGTATATTTACACTAATGCACATATATACATGTACAAATGTCTAGATATGTAAACACATACATACATGCATACAAAAGATATCCCAAAAAAGTATTAATGCAGTAATAGCTTAAAACTTCACCAAGACTTTTGGAACACCTATTCTTATTTATCTGCTTGTGTACATATATGTATGTATACTTAGATAGACACATATATTATAAAGATTATAGATCAATATATATGTGTGTGTACACAAGAATATATAGATAATAAAGATTATAGATGGATAGATATAAGTATACACATTATATACACATTCATGTGTGTATGGGTTATTAAGTCATCTAAGTCCAGTATTCTTTTTTCCAGATGAAAGAGCTAAGACTTGGAAAAGATAAATTATGCCCTCTAAACAAATTTCAAAAAAAGGAAAAGAAGAAATAAATTTTGGCATAATTATTTTGTTAGTATTTTTCCTGCTAAATAATAATATGCAGCCAGTCTTCTAAAAGTGAACTATAAATAACCAAGCCTATGATTTCTCCTTCATTTAGGCAATCCGATGGCTAATCCTTTCCCTGGTTCCCTTTCATTTTTGTAAGTAGGCAAATTCCTGCTTCTCAATCCCCACCTACAACCCCTTTATTTAGGGCTCTCCTTCCCCTTTTGGATGCTTCCTCCTGTCCCCAGGTTACCCTTAGTACATATATTCACCTTTGACTTTTCCTTGGAGTTCTTAATCTAACCCTAAGTAATGACAAACTATGGCTATTTAAGTTTAGCACATCTTGTTCTTGGGAAAGCTATTTGGAGCCCAGAAGTTTCTTTAGACCAGAAACTGTTAACCTTCAATCCATGATTTCAGGGATGTCTGTGAATATGGATGAGAAGGAAAATAGATATTTATTTTCATGGTAATTGGCTGTTATTCAGTGGTTTCCATCATGTCTGACTATCCATGACCTCATTTGGGGTTTTATTGGCAAAAATACTGGAGTGGGTTTGCCATTTCTTTCTCCAGCTCATTTTACAGCTGAGGAAACTGTGGCAAATCAGATTAAATGATTTGCCAGGGGTCACATAGCTTGTGAGTGTCTGAGGCCAGCCTTGAACTCAGGAAGATGACCTTCCTGACTCCAGCCCCAGCACTCAATCCATTGTGCCCACTCAGATGACTTGTTTCCTTTTATTTTATTCACTTAAAATACTTTTTTTTTTCCTAAAAGGGATCCATGGGCTTTATCAGAAGTGCCCAGGGGTTCTATGATACAAGGGAAAAATAGGTTGTTAAGAATCTATGCAGTAGACTCATTACTAGGAGTCTGATCACTTTTTTGACTTTCTTCATAGACATAGTACTATCTCTTATTACTTAGCTATACATTAATATTAAGGTCCTTGTATAAAGAGAGACAGTTGGTATCTAGTCTTTGTATTATTCATGTGAACTATTTGTATCCGACCAGTGGTAGAGCCTTCTGAGCTTGTAGTATTGATCTGATCAGCCAGTTGGCCATACTATAACTTGACCCCAACATAGCAATGTCATTTGGTCCTCTTTGTGAAGGAAAGACAATTGACCAATCTTTAACCTCTCTGTTTCCTATAAAATGAGAACAATAGTTATGGTACTTAGTATAGAATGTGGTGAGATTCAAATGAAATGGGGCATGGAAAGTACTTATCAAACTAAAAAGCTTTAGAAATCAGTTATTGGTATTGTTGCTAGGCAGATCACACTTTTGAAATTGTCCATGATTTCTTTTGCTAATCAATAGTAACGGTAGGAACATAGAATCAGAAGGGTCTTTTTTCCAGGTTTGCTTTTTAGTGCTTCGACTTTAAGAAAATTCAAGGTGGGGGGGCGGCTAGGTGGTGCAGTGGATAGAGCACCGGCCCTGGAGTCAGGAGCACCGGAGTTCAAATCCGACCTCAGACACTTAATAATTACCTAGCTGTGTGGCCTTGGTCAAGCCACTTAACCCCATTTGCCTTGCTATAAAAACAAACAAACAAAAAAAAAACTAAAAAAAATTCAAAGGAATACACAAATGATAGTAGTGAATTTGGGTAAAGAATACTCAGCCTGGGCATTTTACTATATACAAAAGTTGAATGCAACCTCTCTAGTGAGAAAGCAAGGAGAAGATGGGATATAACCCTGATGATAGCCTAGGGAAATTGGAGGGGGAAAATGAAGGGAAGAGGGGAATGGAGGGAATGGTTATTGTCAATGATCATTTTCTGTCCCCTTACTCTTTGATGTTACTGGTCCTGATACTATAAGCCTGAATCAGATCTAAGATAAAGAAGAGAAGTAGGATCAGTTTTTTTGGGGGGGTGTCTTTTTTTGAGAGGAAGAGGATGAAATTGAACAGGTAGGATTTATAGCACTGATATTAAAGAGCAGAATCTTTGAACCATATATTTTGAGCTAGATGGGACCCTACACGTATCAGTCGATCAACAAACATTTATTAAGTAAGCATTTTCTCTGTGGCAAGAAAAGTCAGATAGGTGGCTCAGTGGATAGAGCACTGGGCTTGAAATCAGAAATCTTCCTCTTCATGAGTTCAAATCTAACCTCAGATATTTACTAGCTGTGTGACCCTGTGCAAGTCATTTCACTCTATTTGTTTCCATTTATAAAATGAGCTAGAAAAGGGAATAGCAAACCACTTCAATCTTTGTACCAAGAAAATCTCAAACAGGGTCATGAAAAGTCAGGCATGACTGAAAAGACTAAATAACAAATAAGTTCTAAGATAAGTTCTGGAAATAGAAGTAAAGGATGGTCCCTACTCTCAAAGAGATTGTTGAAGCTCGAAGAAATAGAGAGACCTGTCCAGGGTCATAGAGAGATTAATTGCCTGAGGTGGCATTCAAAGCCATGTCTTCCTAACTTCAAACCCAGCTCTCTATCCAACAAACCATACTCAGAATCTTAAGCTGCAGCAGCTTTGACAAAAGCCTGCCCTATATAGAAGAGGCATAAATAACTTGGGCAACCATAAGTTACAGTTTGCTGAAAATAGTAATAAATATTTAAAATAAAAAACCTAATTAGGGTTTTTCCCCCTCTATATAGCCAGGACAATATATTTCATTGCAACAAGAGGCTTTTTTCAAAGTACTATTTAAGAAACAAAATCCTTAATGGGAATTTTTAAAAAAAAAATCAAATGTGTTCTTCCTCAGATCTATGATTTTTTAAAAAAATAAAGTGAGGCCCTGGTATGGAAAAATCACTACTGGATAGCAACTAACTATTCTTCTTCTTATGTTCTTAGAGTATTGTCCAGGTTGCAGGGGGTCTTGGAGGCTACACAGGAGGCCTCCTGATTTGAGGTTCCCTATTCACTAGGTGGTGCTGCTTCAAAATTACATTTAAAAGTGAAGTATAAAAAAGTAACAATGTTTTATTAAATGTTAAAGAATTATTAGTGAAAAAGCATGCCAAACAAACATCAGAAGTATAATTTGGCCAAAGCTGAGCTTGCCAATGTTGCTCCCATTTCTGAACCCATTAATTCTCCTGCCAAGTTAAAATGAATCATCACTGTCAATAAAGATTAATGGATCCCCCCATTACTTCATGGCCCCTTCACAAAGTGCCTGGCTCTCAAAGAGGCCAATGTATGCTGGGCAAAATCTCAAATGACTGACTTCCCACCTTCTCCCCTTGTCAACAACTGTCTGGCTCTATTTACTTTCTCTGTTGTTTTCTCATCCTTGAATATGGTGATTTTTCTTCTTCACTCCCACTGATCTTTTCATTATAGGTCAATTTTGTCTTCCATGACCAATAATGGGTTTCTCTGCTATGTTTACCAAACAAAAAAATACCAAGTTTGCAATACCATTTACTTTCATTTAGCCATGTTTCTCTCCTGTCCAATTATTTCTAATAATTGTGATTTTAATACTTGCTGAAGAGGAGAATGAAGTAGACAAAGAGAGAAGTGGCCTCAAGGTCTGGGAGATCCTAGTTCAGATCCTTTTTTTCCTGCTGGGCAAGACACTAAACTTCCTCAGTACCCACAAATTACTCTCACTTATCTACACTTAGAGAAGCAAGTTTATATAGGAGTTACCTATACTTGGGGAAATAAAAAACAGGCATGAACAAATTAAAAAATTAAAGATAAGTGTCTTTAGACATTCATACACATATTTTATTATTGTTCAGTCATTCAGGTCTGTCTGACTCTTGGTGACTTCATGAACCATAGCAAGCCAGGCCCTTCTGTCCTCCTCTTTCTCTTGAAGTCATTCCAACTTCATGTTCATTGCTTCCATGATACTCTGTATCCATCTCATCCTCTACCATCCCTTTTTCTTTTTGCCTTCCATCTTCCCCAACATTAGGATTTTTCCAATGAGTCCTTCTCATTATATGGCCAAGTATATAAATATACACATACACATATATACACACATATAAGTATACATACAGAGTAACATATAAGCATAGTCATACCACACACATATATCTATGAGGACATGCAAACATACATATGTATGCATGCATTTAGATTTACCTTGTATACAAGAAGATGGTCACTGCAGTACACACACACACACACACACACACACGCAAACACACACACACACAAACACACATTACTTCCAATATAGAAAAATATTTTTGATACATTGTATGATATGATTTTGACAACACCTCTGTGTTGTCAAAATAAGTGCCATAGATATTAGTATCTTATTTTACAGATAAGGAAATTGAGACATAGAGAAGTTACCTTGGTCTCCAAGCTCAGTCAATTTATTTTTTAATTTATTTCATACATAAACATGAAACTCCTCCCCAAGCTTCTACAGAACATGAAGGAGGAGGGATGACCATGATGGTCTTATTCAAACAGAATTTAGCATGGTGCATTTAATACGGTAGACAATAATAATAGATGTGCAGTTTCATGTACAATCATCTTTTTTTCCCTTTCTTTTCCACTGTTACAGAATTCTTTGTTTCATTTTTTAAGTTAAGAATAAAATAAATACAAATTTAAAAAAATATATATATAACAGATAGTAAATGCTAACTTTCTGGATGACTGACACTCTCTCCTTTCTACACCTCTCCTTGAACTCCCAAACTTCACCGTGGCAGAATGATCTCCTGCTCTCTCCTCTCTCAAATCCCCCCCCCCCAATCCAACTGATAATTTGGATCCCTCCTCCTCCTCCTCCCAGGGAGCCAACTCACCAGTCTCTAGAAGCTTGAGGAGATCTGCTGCCTTGCTTATCTCAGTGGGCCCAAATTAGGCATTTCCTGTCTGACCTGTTCTCTCTCAACAACTTTTCAAACTGATCCCTTCTCTCCCTCCCCATCCTGTTGCTGATTATTCCCTGATCCTTCTACTTCCCCTGTCAAGTAAAAAACAAACAACACTCCCCCTAAAAACCTCACCATGATTTCTTTCTAGTAACCCTAGAGAGAAATAAATTCGCTGCGGCATCAATCTGCCATGTGTTTCAGCTACTGTCTTCTTCAGGGAGCAAAAAATCCTGAGTATCCCTAGGTATGTGACTAATAGGCCTGAGATTGCTTTAAAAACAAAAACAGCAACCAAGTGAGCAAGTAGAACCAAATGTGTCTTGAAAAGCCCAAGTGGGATTGGGTTATCAGTGGTCACTAAATTTCCAGCTGGGTATGGGAGAGGGGAGAGGATAGAGATGGGGAGAGGGGGGGATAGAGAGAGGAAGAGTGAAGGAAGGAAGAGGAGAAATAGGAAAGGAGGGGAGAGGAGGGGAGGGGAGGGGAGGAGAGGAAGAAAAGTATGCCTACCTGACATTGGTAAACAGCATTCATTTCAGGACTATTATCCAACAGCTAATATCCTACAAGGAGAACATCAACTCACTTCCACCTTCCCCTCCCAATATACAGAGAAAAATAGCACTTAAAAGTATTTGAAGATATCTAAAAAAGCAATGAAATAAAATTTTAATGATCCCCCTGTAATAAGGAGAATATAATTTGCCAGGCAGGAAAAAAGTGGAGGTGGAACAATGACTAAGGTTTTCACTAGCTTCACTGACTAGAAGTTATTTTCTATATAGTAAAACCATTTTTTAGGTGGAATGACTTCTCTAACCCATCTCACATCAGAATGTGAGGCAGAATTCCAATTACATCCAGGATGTAAGATACTTATGCCATAGACTCATAGAATGTGAGAGTCAAAAAAGCAGTTTAGACATCATCTGATCCAGTGCCTTCATTTTATAAGAAAACTGAGATCCAGAGAAGTTCACTGACTAGAGCCCAAAGCTAATTAGTACAAGATACCAAGACTCCTGCTTTTTTCACTCTTACTCCTGGATTTTCCAACCATCCCTTCTCCAAAAGGAAGATATCTCTATTCCTGAGGCTTTCTCCTTCTATCTATCCTTGCCAATATTTATCACATAATTGGTTTATTATTTTTACTGTCTTCTCTATTTCACATATTTTAGTCATAAAGTTTGAAAATATCTGTTAACAAAGTCTGTTTATAAGATATATTTTTTTGTTTTCTTTATACTGTTAGGGAAAAAACCGGAGTGAGAATAGGGACTTCCTGCCCTGGAAATTTCCTTTCCCTTCATGGTTACTTTAGAGATTTGCTGAAAAGCCAGGTCACTTGCCCAGGCTGAAATAGCCCTTGTGTATCAGAGGTGAGCCTGGAACTTGTGTCTTCATAGTTTCAAAGTTGGATCTCTATCTATTTACCCCAAGGTGGTACTTGAATGAGCAGTCTATAAATACTTGACTAACATATTGATGGGAGAGAGAGTCTAGGCACTATCACTAAATCAGGGTCTGAATATTTCCTCCACTGGCAAGTCAATCTTCCCAGGGGGTAAATCACTTAAGGAAAAAAGTTACATACACATAGATAATATATATGCATTTATTTAGGGTTAAGAAACAGGAAATATGGTAGAAAGATTATTTAAGTCACATTTCTGGGCTATAGTTTAGCAGACTGTTGACCCATTTCACTCAATAATGCTCTCAGAACTGGAAAAATCTATCTACTTTATAGAGTAATGCCTAAGGGAGTTACCTTAGACCCTAGGAGGGCATGGCCAACTAAAAATCTAATCACTAAGGTTAAATTCACTTTCCTTGGCTCTCTTTAGAGTGAATATGAATGGAAGTCATCTCTAAGGAGTCTACCACTGGAAGAGTCCCCAGGGCACAATTTAGAAGACACCTCTTCCTGCCTCTTAAAGACCTCTGACTGGGAAAGTGGCCTTTTCTGGGAATCCCTGGAGATTGAGATGAATCATTGAAAAGTTCCCACAAAATAAAACTTCCCTCCTCCCACCAATGCAAAACCTATGAGTAATTGAAAGTCAAGAGATATAAGAAAACAGAGTTTGCAGCCTTAATTATAGTATTTGTTAATATAAATCCTTACTGTCCTAAAACAATGAGATTAACACAAATGGTAATTTCTTTCTTTTCTTTTTTAAATCTCCTGTAGGTAAACCATTTTTTAAAAAAATAACTAAAAACTGCTGTTGATTTAATTTTCTTCCTAACCCATCAGGCAATTCAAGCCTAAACCCTGACCCAAACCCCCCAAAATATTTATATTATGGGAAAACTATAGACTATCACTTTAAAAAATAAAATCTCTTTTCCATGGAGAGCACTTTGGGGCAGTTGTTTTGATAAGAATTGATTTGGGGGCAATGGTTTTGTTAAGAACTGATTTTGAGCTACATAAAATGCATCTCCAATAACTGAAAGATGTAATCTTGCCTCTGAGTCATAAGCAGGACTCTCTAATCAAAGATATCCTTATTCACATCTGCATTGATTTGTAAACACCAGCTCATTTCCCCTGGTCATTAATTAGTCCTCTCCATTTTCTTTTTACTGTTGCTCAATCTATGTTCAGTTAATCATGTAATACCAACTTTTTGGGGGAAAGGTTCTGTTTCTGACATCATACAAGGTTTGGCTACTTTTAGCAAAAATCAGCCTTGGCTCCAGATTTAGGTAGCGAGGAGAGAAAAAAAGAGAAATGAACTTGAGGAAAGGGGATTTAACAATCTGGGGCAGTTCTCTTGGGGGTGAAGAACTCACTAATCTCTGACTCAGAAGGGTAAAAAAAAGTATAGACTTTAATTCCCAGGTTGCTCGAGAGTTTACACGTTACTACTACATAAAGTTCACAGGTGACAACAAAACATTCACAGGTTAAAATCTTTGGTGAAGCAGCAAGAGTGAGTTTCTTAAAGGATAGGCGGATTAGTAGAAATTGAGATTAAAAAGGTTAGAGAGCTTAAAGGGGGGGGGGGGGAGGAAAGAAAAGACACTTTGATCAACATAGATCCAGCCACATGGAGATGGGTCCATCTTTCTAGTTACAAGCTGAGAAAGGAGTAGTCAAGTTAAAAGGGAAAAGGAAAAAAAGAAAAGAAGCTTAGATCAATACAGATCCAGTGGCACGGGCCAGATCATGTGGATCCAGCTCAGAAAAGAGAAGAGATCAAAAAGCAATGTAAAACAGCTCTGTGTCCAGAGTTCCCCTGTTACAACATTAGCAATGTCATATTAGAGAGTGATAAAAAGTGATGAAAAGCATGCTGCCAGTTCTATGACTGGATGGGACAAACCTAGGTTCTCAATACTTGTAAATTTGAGATGACTGGAGGAGAGTTTTCTACTGCTAAAACTTAACGATTCATTTCAATCTCTAGGGATTCCTGGAAAGGGGTGCTTTCAAAGAAACCTCTTAGAAGCAGGAGAATGAGCTCTAAATTGTTTCCTAGTACTTTTGCCTTGGAAGATTATTTGGAGAAAGTCTTGGGATGTTCCTGGATCCCCTTCCACAGATTGATGTCTCTTGCAAAATTGACTTAAAAGAGATTCTAATGCTGCTTGCTCCAAGGTCAGAATGGTTAGCCACACCTCTGCATGCTACAGTAAATTTTCTTTTGATCTACTGAATTCTAGAAAATCCACTAAACTGTGCAAACCTTTAGGCCAGCAACACCATTTCTGAGAACATACTCTAAGGAGCTCAAAAATGGAAGTGATGGTCACACATATACCAATATATTTATTGCAATACCCTTTGTAGTAGTGAAAAAGTAAAAATAAACAGGGATCCAAAGTTGGGAATGGTTGAATAAATGATGATTTATGAATTTAAACAACATTATTATGTTATAAGAAATGACAAATAGGAAGACTTCAGAGAACTTATTAAGATATTCATGGAATAGTATAGAGTGATATAAATAGAAGCTAGTGAACAAAAAGGGAACAATGACCACAACTTTGAATGACATTAGAAGACTTATCAATGGAGTGATTGATCTCAATGCTATGGCACGGACAGTAAAATGCCCCTCTCTTGAGTAGAGAAGCAGGGAAAACACAGAATGAAATGGTGCATATACTGTCAGACAGGACTATTGTATTGGTCTGTTTTGTTTAAGAATATTTTTGGTAACTAGGGAGGATTCCATGTGGGTTTGGAAAGAAATGTTAGGAAATGAGAATGATGCAAAATACATCAATAAAATTATTTGGTATATCCTTTGGTTACCTTTTCTTGAAGAATAAATTATGCTGGATTATTTTGCTCTGGAAAGGATTTTATAAAACTAGACAGCTAATGCTATTAATATTAGCCAGTCAGTTAGTCCATCAGTGGGCTAATAAGCCTGGAGAGATCACTGAACCAAACATAGCAGTTGGGTAAATAGAAGCAGTTCCTTTCCTTAGGGATATTACTGGTGGGCACAGATTAATTAATTGTAAAGCTACCAATAAAAAACAGAAAGAAAAGGAAGTGACTTGCCCTATTTAAAGAACAAACATGTTCTCTGTCCACCCTCTGCCCCTAGATAGATGAATAGATAGATAGATAGATAGATAGATAGATAGATAGATAGATAGAAAGTAGACATAGATACATATGCTGCTCTCTCTGTACCCGAATATATGTGTGGAGTGAGAGAAAGAAAGAGACAGAAAGAGGAAAAAAGGAGAGAGTGAAAGAACAAAAAGACATAATGGAGGTGAGGAGGAATACACATAAGTCTGGATGTATTTGCCCTACTCTGACAACCAGGAACTTATAATTCCTCTCAAATATACTCCGAACTTGGGCAAAGTTGTAACTAATAAAACAAAGACACTTCCTTCTTCACCAGTTGTGGAGCTTCCATCATTTGGCAGGCACACAGCTGGACATAACCAAGAAGGCATTGGTAGACTTGGCTTTTTTTTTGTAAGGCAAACGGGGTTAAGTGGCTTGCCCAAGGCCACACAGCTAGGTAATTATTAAGTGTCTGAGACCGGATTTGAACCCAGGTACTCCTGACCCCAGGGCTGGTGCTTTATCCACTATGCCACCTAGCTGCCCCATAGACTTGGCTTTTAATGAGACCCCACAGAGAGAGTCAAACCTGCTGCTCTAAAGATTGACCTGGTTCATTAGATAAGGTGGAGTCTTGGACCCCAAATTAACATGTATACACACATATATAAAACACATACATATAAACATGCATGTGTGTGTATAGAGGAGTTATGTATGATTGAATCTCATCTCACTTAAATAGCAGAAAGCTCAGTGATACCTTTATCAGTGAAAATACCTCTCTTAAAATCAACCAATCAGTGACATTAAATTAAATGAGATCAATCGAGTTAATCAATTCTGTAATCATTGGAGAAAATTAAATAATACACATGAAATGTATTGAGGAAAGTTGAAAATTCTCAGTTGTACTCTGCCAGTTTGGGATAAAAACGTTAATCACAGAATTCAAACGTCAAGACAGCAGTTGCAGACAAGCCCTTGAGTGAATCACTTGTAGAGGAGAGAATCTATTTCTCTCTTCTCTCCATCACTCACCACCAATCCCTGACTTTAGTGGAAGAATGAGAACTATGGACATTCTGGTAAAGTCTCTATTTAACATAGTGGCTCCTACAAGGAAGGTCTTAATAAATGTTTATTGATTGATTATTGATGTCAGCTTCTGAAGGAGGAGTCAAGAACAAAACTAGACACTGAAGCAAGGCAGCTTTAGGATTACACGAGAAGTTCAGCAAAAGCTACCCAAAAGCCTAGAGGAAATTCTGAGAGGAATTCTAAGGAGAGAAAAAGGACTTTTACCCCCTTTTTTTGCAACATGGCTCTAAACTTCAGTCTGCTTTTTTCTGGACTCTCTATTCAGAATTGTGGAGGAGTGTACTCCAGGTTTGGGGGAGATTTGTACTAATTATTCTCACTATATCACCTTAGTAAAAACCTATTTCTGAAAACTGATTAAGTCTGACTAGCTAATTGCTATTAAATGATAATCACTGGGAGAAAAACAATGTGGTTTGTGAATTGCAGCTCTATGAAAAATACCCCAAATCCCTTAGTGCTACCCCAAAAACTCTGCAAAGAGATGTAGCAACTGCTCTCCAGGGAGATCTTCTAATGCCAGTGAGGATTTGGAACAGTTAACTCCAGAATAACTTTACTCTCTTTCTCTGTCTCTCTCTCTCCCTTTCCCTCCTTTTTCCTCTTTCTGCCTGCCTCTCTCTCTCTCTCTCTCTCTCTCTCTCTCTCTCTCTCGCTCTCTCTCCTCTTTCTTTCTGTCTCTTTTTTTCTTTCTCTCTTTCTCTCCACATACATATAGGTCCATTAAAACCATACATGTATATAAAGATATATATATTATATATAATATCTATTTATTTCTATAAATCTTTCTCTAATATATTAATATGTATATTTATTATTATATTATATTATATTATATTATATTATATTATATTATATTTACTAGAGAGAGTGCATGTTAGATTTAGATATGAGTCCCACTGACTCCAGGCCCAAGGCTCTAGCATCTGTGCTATCTGGCTGCCCCTCTTTCTCCTCTACTATCTCCCAATCCTCCCTTTACCTTTATAGCTTAGTTCCTCTGTCATCTTTTCCAATTTTTATATACTCCACTAGCTATGAATCCCAGATGCCAGTGCATATACCCCACTATTGCTTTTGTTTCCTCCTTAATCAGTCATGAGGGAATTGAACAAATTAATCTTTGAGATCTCTTCCAACCTTACATCTCATAGTCTGTAGTATTAGACTCATCCAACACAACTTTACATTAAGCAAACTTCAATCACAGGTAATATACATTAGGTGATTCTTAAGGTGTGTATGTGTGTGGATGTGAATGTATAGGACAGAAGAGGTGATGCATTCTAGTTTCCCCAGAGCGTGTCACATGATCTTACTAGTAAAAATTTCAGACTGGTCCTTCTGGGTACCTCTCTGGAGCAGAACAAGAACTCACATAAGGACTAAACCATCCCTTTCTTGATTGTAACATTCCTGTGTGATCTGTTCATGACTGTCATTTCCTGTCAATGGATACAATATGCTCTTAAAATTGTGCTCTAATACAGCCTTGAAGCATTTCTTCTGCCTTCCATCTCTTCCACTGCAAGTCATCCAGAAATTACTTTGATATCTTAGTGTGGTTCATTCTCAGCACATGACCTGCCCATCAGAGCTTATTTAAATGTCTCCTTGTTCCTAAGAATTGGGCACTTTCCAGGAATGCTCACTGTTGACTGGGGGCTGTCATGGGATGTTTATTAGAGCGTGTGACACTTGGTTTTGACATCAGCAGTGGCTCTAAGATATCACACCTTAAGGTGAGAAAAGTCAGGCCCATTCTCTCTCTCTCTCTCTCTCTCTCTCTCTCTCTCTCTCTCTCTCTCTCTCTCTCTCTCCTCCCTCTTCTCCAAACTCCCTAGACAGTCATACTCATTCAAAGTTTAGGCATTCTACTCATTCTCTCCATGGGATGCTGGGCACCTAGCTCCTGGTCAGTAGGTAAGGGTTGTACTCTTTGACCTGTGGATGGAGGCAGGAGAAAGACACAAAAGCAATCCATTGAGAAGGTGTCAATTAGAGAAAGTGGGGCATCTCTTCAGAGTTTCTCAAATGCAAGAGATGCTAAAAATAACTGTTAATGATTATTTCCCTCAAACTCATTTGAGTTGAGTCCTCAAAATAAAAGAACATGGCTCTGACATTAACATCAAAGAAAGCTTAATACAACATTGTTATTAGTTTTATGTGTGAAACTCTCACCAAAACCCAAGGGAGTTTCAGATGGGGATTTGAGGACAGCCTCTGACCTCTTAGACTTTAATTTCTCATTAACAAAGCAGTTGCTTAAATGTTTAATGTCCAATTTTTAAATGGGGAAATCAATACTTCAATAGAGTCCATCTAAATACTTCATTAACCCCCTCCCCAATCCTGCCCTTGGGGCTTTCACTTGCCTAGTTGAATGTCCTCTCTAAATGAGCTTTTATTAGAATCAGGAAATAATTGTGACCACTTTGTGAACCTTGAAGAGGAAACTTGGATTAGAGAAAAACAAATTGGTACAATATGGAATGAATTTCACTGTCAGAAGACCAGTTCTCCAAATAATGCTGACATATTAATTGGCATAGAGGGGGAAATGCAAAAAGTGACAACCAGTAGATCTTGTAGCTTGTTAAAATAAACTTTTCATAGTAGAAAGTAAGCTCTTTGAGGGCAAGGGCAGTTTCATTTTGATCTGTGTTTCTCCAGAATCTAAAATAGAGCTTTTTCCCACAGCAGATAGATGATTAAATGATTATAGAATGGACATAAGAAAACAACTGATCAGATCACCTTCTGATCAGATGGTTGACCTTTCCCTTCTTGGTCTGCCACCATCAATTTGAAAATTCAGTTTCTCTCTTATTAATCCCTTCCTAGTATTGTTTTATTTCCTTGGGATATCATTTTCCATAACCTAAGTTGACTGTGCATATATAAAAATAGCCTATGACTTCTGTTGAGTTAAAATGAGAAATATATCAACAGTCAGTGGAACCTTAAGACATCACCAAGGCAGACACTGAGTGGTCATACTATTAGTATAGAATCTTGACTCTAAAGGCACATACATGTGTATGCAATACATATATATATATATATATATATATATGTATATATATATATATACATATATATATATATATATATATATACACACACACACACACACAGAGGACATATGAAAACATACCATAGGAACATAGGTTTAGAATGGGGAGTTACCTTTGAGATCAGACAGTCTAATCTCTTCATTTTATAGATGAGGAAGGTGAGGACTAAGGGTGAGGTGATTTGTCTATAGTCATTCAAGTAGAGAAAATAGTGCTAGGTTTTGAAACAGGGTCCTTGAATAAATCAGAATTCTCTATATTCCACTTAATAATAATAATAATAATAATAATAATAATAATAATAGTTGTCATTTCTATCACATTTATGTGTATATGGATATACATATATGTAGTTTTACCTCAATTGATCCTCATAACAGTATTAGGAAACGGGAACTTCAGGCTTCTTATCCCCATTTTCTAAATGAGGAAAGTAAGACCCAATGAAATTCTGACTTACCTAAGGTCACACAGGTAGCACCTAAACCAAGATTTTAATTCAGATCTTCCTGACTTAAAGTCTAAAAGACCAATAATAACTTTAAAATGTTAGCATTTATATAGAACTTTAAAGTTTATAAAACTTTTAATATGTGCTATATAACATAGTAATAACATTATTAGTAATAATAATAGTATCGACATAACCCATTAAGGTTCACAAAACACTTTACAAATGTAATTGAATCCTCAAAACTTAGAATATAGCTGCCATTATTATTTTCATTTTACACATGAGAAAACTGTGGCAGACAAAGGTTATGTGATTTGGCCAGGATAACACAGAGTCTGAGGTCAAATTCAGGTCTTCGTGACTCAGGGTCTATCTAGATACTTCTTTTTATGGGTGTATGCACACATGTTAAATAACTGAAGGGACTGGTCATGGGAGTTTAGAGGGAAAGGAAAATGGAAATGTCCATTTCTTAAAACACAATTAAGCCTCCAGACCGTCCTGTTTCTCTATCTTGCATCCTTCCAGGACCATTCTGGGTCCAGGGTAAGAGAAATGAGCACATAGGGCTGAAACAACTTTCCTTCACAAGTCCTAAACTCCTTCTGTAGTTCCAGTAACTAAACTATACCCTTGTTTCCTTTGATCAGGTTTCCTGCATTGTACCAGGTTTCTTGGAATCCCATCAATGAAACACAAACTCTTTGAGTAATATTAAGAAGAGTTGGCTTAATCCATTTAGAACAGAAATGGAACTCAGAATGAACAATCATCTATTTAAGTTTTTACTACATGCCAGTCATTGTACAAGTATTAGAGCTACAAATTCAAAGCTGAAATGGTCTTTGTCTAATATATATTAAGCAAATGAATAATATATGTAAAACATTTACAATATGGTTATAGGAAGGAAGGTGCTAACCATATTATATTCATTAGATTTCTAAAAATCAGTGGATTTTTTTCCTTTGTCTATGTGAATGTATATATACAAAGAAGCAGGAGGTGGAAGGGAAAAAAGAAGAAAATGAGAGAGGAAAGGAGAAAGGGAGAAAAGGAAGTGAGAAGGAGAGAGAATAAATAAGACCTTTATCATTATCCACCAATCCAGCAATTGTTAGTGGAAGAAGACATCTGATCTAAAATGACCAGCAGTACTAAAAAGAAAATATTGTTATGAATTGAGATGTACCATGAACCATTGAAACAGATGCAGGATAGGAAGTCAGAATATCTTACTCTACCACCGTTTGACTTTGGATAAGCAATCTAATCTCTATATACTTCTATTTTCTCATCCATAAAAATGAGGGTGGTTGGATCAGTTGACTGTTAGGGTCTGTCCCCAGTTCTAAATCGATGTTCTTATGATTTGAGCTACACCACAATATGAATGGAATATTCTTTGGAAATAACTTTGTTACTTTACAATAACTTTATGTTTCTTTACAATTACCAAAAGAGCTTTTCAGATACTTTACATTGTTTTTTTCTTAAATCAATGGTGGACCACAGATATGTTTCCAATTGTAAATTGATATTTTGGTGGTATGATTTAGAAATGAAAATATGGGAAGTTGAGCATGATTCTGTTTTCCTAAGAGTTTCACAGTTGCTAAGGAAACTTATAAAAAATGTTCCATATTTCCAAAGATTGAGTGACATTTGGATTCAGGACCAAAGATGATCAAATCATGAGGTGACAGCATTTCTTCCCTCTTTTTAAATTGACAAATAGTTAAATACTAACTGAATATAGATTATTAAGATGGGGGACCATATATATATTCTTAGAGTCTAGATAATTTACTCTCTAGTAGGGGTACAGAACACATAGATTATTATACAATAAATATATAGAGATACAAAATAAAGTATGAAGTCCAATGTAGAACAAGATTGCTACCAAGAGGAGGTAGGTATGAGGGTAAGGGAGACTCAACAAAGACTAATATGCATTCTAAATCAATTCAACAGTTGAAGAGTAGAAAGAAATTCCCAGAACAGGGAACACTATTAGCAAAAGAATGGAAGCAGTAACATAAGAAATTATTTTTGAGAAAGAGAGTAGTACAGTTTGACTTGAAGGAAAATTATATAGTAGAAGGCAAAGTGGAAAGTAAAGTGGTGCCAGGGTAGGAAGGAGTTTGAATGCCAGGTAAAGCAGTCTGAAGATTAGGGAACAATTAGAAAAATGAAGCAGAAAGGTATTTATATTTAATATGAATCCCTCTAGAACATTTGGAGAGTACTGTGGGGGTAGCTGACTTCTTAAATTAACTCCATATACCTAGGTTTCCCTAATTAGTCTGTGGAATATAAAGTGGAATGGTAAGAGATAATATTTGGTAGGCAACTTCCATGTGAGCCTCAGCTCTCTGTCATTGGAAAATCACTGGCCTAGGGACTTGGGTTCAAGTCCTCACCTGAGGTTTGGTTATTATGTGTCCTGAAAGAAATTGCTACTTGGGTTCTCTAGACCTTCAGCTGTCAAATAATCAAGTTAGACTAAATCATCTCCAAAATCTCTTCTAGTGTCAACTTTTTAGAAATAAATGAGGCAATGTATGTGAAAGTATTATAAAAAATGTGAGTGATGACATCTGAACTTTGTTTTATGCATGTGCTGGGGAAGGGATGGATGTGGGTTGTGTGGGAGGGGATTTCAGGGTTAAAGGAGGGGATAAGATTCAGGTGACTCTCTCCAGTCATTAATATCATTGAATTTAGTTATAAAAGACTTTAAAAATCATCTAGTCCAATGCCCTCATTTTACAGATGAATAATTCCAAGCATAGAGAGGTTAAGTGACTTGCCCAAAGTCATAGCAGTAAGTGACAAAGTCAAGGGTTTGACCCAAATCCTCTTGCTCTCAATGCAGGATTTTTTTCCCCATTAATTCTCATTCCTCCCCATTATCAAGATACCTAGAAGGAACCACCTAATAACTGTCACCAAAAATGGCTCAGCCATCCACTTCTTAGATCTGAGAAAGAAAGAAGGGTTGCTAATTAGTGTGCTAATCAATCTTTAAGTGAGGGACCAATGCAATAATGGAACAACTAATGAGAAGGTCCTTCCAAGCCAGACTTCTAGTTAATCATATCTGGTTGAGAAAATATTAAATCAGCCATGATTCAGCAACTACAGAACATTAAGAATGTAGTTGCTTGAACTGCAAATAGGTTATTTTCCACTTACTCTGACAATCTTTACGAATGTACTTAATAAAGAATATTTTTAATACACTAACTATGGAAAAACTCCAGATACCATGCCATTCTAATAATAGTCTTTGATTAAAAAACACCAAGTTATTATATTTTATATAATTGCTGATTTATCACCACCATAAAAACCTCAACAGGCTCCAGAGTCACGCTCACAGACGTCAGTACAGCGCCTGGTGCTTTAAGGGGTATTAGAAAGTCTCATTATTCCCACTGCAGAATTTTATCATTAAGAAAACACTGTTTGATGTCTGTTCACCAATATTTTAATCACTTCTTCACCTGGAACTGTCTCTTCTGCTCCACTGAAAACAAAGCTCTTTTCATTATCCACTTACTGTTTTTATTCCAGATACACTTAATGTGCATCCTGTTAGTCATTTAATAATGGAAATTATAATAATTATGCCATCGGGCTGAAGCCTTTTTTTAACATTGTTTTTAGATTGTTTTAAATGAGCACTATACAGAAATTGGAAGCTTTTTCTTTTCTTTCTTTTTGGAAAGGGTCAGGTGGAATAATTAATGTTGAATCTGAGAAATGAAAAAAAAAAGCCTTGATTCAGAATTTACTCTGTTGCAAATAATCTCTACCCTCTTAATAACATCTTAAAAAAACATTTTCAAGTGGTCAGGATCTCAAGAAGGATTTTATTGACTATTTATGAGGTCTCCCATTTACATTTTCATACTGAAGACTAAATTAAATTAGTGGAGGAAACATCTTCATCATCCAATCAGAGTTTTCTCTAATATGTTGGATACAGAACTCTATAGATTTATAGAGAACTCATGAAGAAGGTACACATCTTGCCTTCTTAGTGCTTACAATTTAAATTTATATGTAAACAAGCAAAGTGAGAAGCATCTTTATTGGTTAATTATTGGGGAGAACTCAATTCTCAGCCACTCTTTCCTCTTTTTATTTTGACTGTATCAACCCTTCCCTACCCTCTTCACCCAGCCATGAAAATATATATATAGTAAGAAGTTGGGGGGTGTACTTTTCTTTTAATCCAATGAACGCAGTTAAGGTTAGCTCCCTTCTTCCTAAAAACCAAAACAAAAAACAAAACAATTTTTGCTCATTTTGTACATAATTAAGCTCATTTGCATAAAAATTATCTTTATTAAGAGGAAATGATTATTCCACACTAATGCTTGCTTGAAGGGCAGAATTGATGAAAGCTTTAGAGGAAAGAAAACCTGGTCTTCTGACTTCACCTTTGGGAGAAAATAGGAGAGAGTAGTAAAGGAAATAAGTATTTAAATGGTCCCTTCTATGTGCCAGACATTGTTTTAATGTTTAAAATGTGAATACTTATTGAATAATCATTCATAAAGGGGAAAGGCAGATTGTTGTAGTGGATAGAAAGTTTATTTTGAAGAAAATAGGATCTGAGTTCAAATCCTGACTGTTATATAATCCCTCGATGATCATGGGCAAGTCATAACTTCTCAGGGTTTCAGGCAATTTTCTGATCATTTTAAATTATAGAGAAGTTTATTGTTCTGCATGGGTAGAGCGATTCACCTCACCTGGAAGTTCCTGATGCCAATGAAATTACAAGTGCTATCCTATCCAGTCATAAAAAAACCTATAAGTTTTATTCATTAAATAAACTCAATAAAAATCTAAAATGTAACTAAACTTTCTCAAAAAGCATCTTTCCAGTTGCATACTAGCTTCACACTTTGTCACAAAGGATTGGTGAGAAAGTGTTAGGAAGGCCTTTCCTACCAGGATCTACCAGTCCTCTGTGGTCACATACAATGGACTTAGTCTTGGAAAGTACATCCCTCAGGATAACTTCTTACAGAAATTAATTAGTTCAACTGTTCTAGAAACTAATTTGGAACAGTCCTAGAAAAGTAAATGAGTTATATACATCTTTGACTCAGTAATACCACTACTAGATATCTGTCCCAAGAAGGTCAAGTACAGATGGGGAAGATTCTACTCATAGGAAAATGCTTATAATAACACTTTTTGTGGGGGCAAGAACAAATAATAGAAACAAAATGAATATTCACTAATTAGGGAAGACCTGAACAGATTGCGGCAAGCTTGGCATAGTAAAGGAAGAACAGATCTTAGATCCAGGAAAAGTCGAATTCATGTCTTGATTCTGATATATACACACATATATTGTTTGATTCTGGTCAGGTTATTTCTCAGAGCTCTAAGTAACTCTCTAAGACTGTAAGATACAGAGAAGGTATCATCAGTCTGAATTGGTAGAGAAAATGTCCTCATCTAGGAGTTCTCTACATCAATGAAACCATAGATCCTATCTCTATATTTTAATACATATTATTACACCATTAAAAATAATAAATACAAAGAATTCATTGAAGGCTTACATGAACTGATCCAAAGTGAAGTGAATAGAACCAGAAAGGCAATTTATAATAACATAAAGGAAAAAAGACTGAAAGACATCAATGCAGTTACTAGTCTTTACGTCACAGGGTTTAACATGAAGCATGCTTCCCTTTTAGCAGAGAGAAGGGATTACAAATACAGAAGAAGGCACATGTTAATAGAAATTGATGCTGAATGAAGTTTTCTGGCTTAACTATATCTTATTATAGATGAAGGCAGTGGAGAGTATCAAGGGCACATGAGGGATATAAATAATTTTATAAGTATATGAGGTTTGGAGTCAGAAAACCTAGTTTCAAATCCTACCTCCCAAACTTCCTGAAGAAATGACTCCATCTCTTTAAGTCTCAGTTTTTTTCATCTTGAAGCAGGGAAGGGGGATAATACCTCACAGGATCATTTTGAGACTTTTTCATATAAAGTACTTTGCAAGTCTTAGTTATGAATGAATCTCAATTATTTGTATTATTTTCTAGCTGTGTAGTCTATGTCATCTCACTTCAGGGGATGCAACTTCTTGCTGAGATCCACAAAGTGATGTCTAAAGAATTTATTTTCATTATGCATCAGAGGCATATGGGTGTTTCACACCAATCGCAGCCCTGTCAGATGGTGTCCCTTGCCTGCATTCCTTTATCTTGGTTAGCACTGATCAGAAATCATGGTTGGGAATGTTTTCTGGCCCATCTTGAGAGCTCATTCCATATTAATTGAGGAAGACAGGCAAATATAGAGAGAATTGTTTTCAACACAGGTGTTCTAACATACCGTCCATGTTGCATCAAGCCACACAGTTAGACTAATGGTCCCAGAAGACTACTTTCCAAACTCACCAGCTTGCACATGTCTTGTGTGTGTCCCTATCCTTATTATAAAGTATTTATGTGTTCCTTTTCACCCTATATTATAGACAACAATTCAAATTTACATTTTAATACTCTACTGACTTTAACAAGCTTTAAAAGAAAAATCTAGTTTAGATTAGTACTTCTTTTAGTAAAAAGGGACTAAACGGAAAACAGATTTAAATGTTTTGAGGATAAGGCAAAGGAATGTCAATTAGGTTTGATTAAGTAGAGGGAGGGAAGTTAGGGGATGCTCTTCAGATCAAGTGTTTACTGTGCAAACATCCAATGGAAGGTTTACATGAGAAATCTTGGAATTGTGAGTTACAGGGACTACTAAGAATTTAGTGAATAGCTCTCTAAATTTAGGGACTGAGAAGAGAAATACTTACAAGGATCTACTCTGTTTCAGGCCTTATGCTAAGCTAACATTAATTCATTTAGGGGCAGGGATAGTGATTTTACCACTAAGTTTATTTTATTTTTTTGAAGACTGTAACTCTCAGTCAGACTCCTTGACTGTTGCCTTATTTGTATTTTCAGTATTTGGCACAATGTTTGCACTATAGTAGGCACAATAATGACTCATTGACTGATCCTGATTTTGTGGCTTATTTCCTTACTGACTTTAAGAACCCACAGGAATGGGAAATTATGGTTTATCTAGACTTTCAATCACCTCCATCAAGGAGTATAGTGTATCACAAAGTAGATGTGTTTACTAAATGTCTGTTGAAAGGAGAAAAAAAACCTCTTCCATAAATCAACTTATCACCAACATTAATTAGATACCTACTGTGTATTGGGGACTATGATGAATATAAATATTCAAAATGAAAATACTCATTTCTTAAGTCGATAACATGGAAATAAATTGACTATATATACAATGTGGACTTTCAGAGAGATATCAATCATGCTGTTTGAAGGTACAGATTGAGTGACTCAATCTGCTAAAGCCTTGAAAAGTACTATCGCAGGTGCATAGGATTACATACTTAGACCTTAGAAAGTACTGAGTCCAATGCTCTCATTTTATAAATAAATGGATTAAATGATTTTTCTAAAGTAATATAGTGAGTAAACATTTGATGTAGCATCCCAGATTTCCTTTATTTCTTTCAGACAAGTCCTATGATTTTGGGGTATATGGGGTATTCATGAAGGACTAGCACCTCTGGTAAAGAGGACTTGCCAAACCTTTTTCAGGGTTGCTCACCCTAAGTATCTTTGATGTCTATCTGTTACCTATGACTAAAAGAACCTGTAGCATGTGCAGTGGCCATACCCTGGTAAAACCTCAACAAATGGGCTAAATCAGACCTCAAACCCTAAGGTCAGTTAGGGGGATGCCTACCCCAAGCATGTGAATACATCCCCCCCAGCAGAATGGCTGATAAGAACAATTTGTTCCAATGGCCATGAAGGCAGCTAAATCAGGGGCTAAGGAGTGGTCAGGCATCAAATGCCAAGTCACCCACTCTTTCCCAGGCCATTACCAGTCATCTTGACTTCTGTCCTGCCATTGGACTTCAATGACTCTGGAAGAGAAAGTGAGGATGACATCATTGTGAATCTCTGCCTCACTTAAATCCTACTCATGGGTGAGTCAAGACATCACCCACTATATCATTGATCTTTTTTGGAAAAGAAAGATGAACAACAATGCTTTGGACTCAAAGACAAAGTGTTCTAATATCCCTATCAGGTTTTAAAGTTGAGTTGACAGATCTTGAATACCTAGAATCTTCCTTTGTTTCTTTCTCAAAAATAAAGCTCTTGTCCTTTTCTAGTCTTCAAGGACTACTATTGTGGATTCTTAAAAAAGATTCCTAGTTCTTTATTACACATGTCATCAAGCTCAATTTGAATAATCCATCTTTTTAAAAAGTCCCTTTTGTACATTTTTGTTTAAAAGTAATCTTTCATTCCCTTAGTCTATTTCCCCCCCCCTTTATTTTGCCCATCAAAAATGGAAATTTCTCTTGATTAGTCACAGTTGATTTTTTTTCATAAAGACTTGAGTAAGGAGAATAAATAACTCATTAAAATTCTTGCTTTTTAGTCATCTTCCATGAAGGATAGAGTAATTGAATGTAGTTTGTTTGTTACCATTTGTAGCTGCCTCCACAATGTTCAAAGAAATGAATT
This sequence comes from Macrotis lagotis, assembly GCF_037893015.1. Lineage (NCBI taxonomy): Eukaryota > Metazoa > Chordata > Mammalia > Peramelemorphia > Peramelidae > Macrotis > Macrotis lagotis. The sequence continues at coordinate 52,728,233 of NC_133663.1, read as the reverse complement.
TCATCAATGAGCTGTTTTACCTGTATAAAGTCAAACAACTGGTATATTGATTTTTTTCAACAGAGCCAGTTAGATTTGGGTTGGGTGAGTTGGAGAAAAGGTTGCAGAGTCATAGACTAACTCCTATTTTTTTACACATCTTTGATGTAACCTGATCTAGTTTCTGTTTTGTCATTTCCCCATTTACTGTTTGAGTTTTTGTGTAAAAAAGCTGACTTGTGTTATTTTAAGTTCCTTTCTAACAACCAGTACAGTCTTTTAAATTCTTCATCTGAAGAGTTTTCCCTTTTCTTGGACCCTTTTTACTCAGACCTTCCTCTTATTAGATCCTGAAATATGTGGTCACAAGCACTCAATTCAATTATTCCTAGAAAAGGCTAATAATGTTCTGTTATCTATTACAACTTTCAATTTTATAGACAAATTTATACTTATTAAGTAATTTCCCAAGTCTGCTTCATTTAAAAGCATTGTAGCACCCTTAAAGAAGGATGGGTATTAATAATGCATTTGCAGCTAGTAATCTTCAAATAGGACTATTTCTCAGTCCTTAAAGATCACCTATATCTGTATTTCCCAACTTTGTCATTGAATGGACAGGTAAATATTTAAATATCCAAAAGCAGGAGGTAAAGTCAAAATGATAGAGCAGAGAAAGTGCTCATCTGAGTTCTACTAATATTTCCCTTCAAATGACTTTAAGAATAGTAATTTAAGTTGAACTTTGGAGTGGTTGTCATGAAAAGTTCAGAACCCAAGTCAAATTAGAAAGTTGGAAGAAGAAACCTGTGACACTGGGCTGGAAGCTGGCTTAAAGTTCACCAACTGATGGGACTAGATGATAGCAGCAGAAGCAGCAACAGCTTCTGGATCACTCAAGTCAGTGATGGTGAGGGGACCAGCAACTGGTCAAAAAGAGATTACCGAAGACTCTTGTGCTCCCACCATATGCAGGACCAGATGTATTGCAGTTCCATTGCCGATATCCATTACCCGATCATACTTCAAGAGCAGAGAGTAGAATTCTCACAAAGAGGGAGAGAAGGGGTGGCTAAGTGGTACAGTGGATAGAGCACCAGCCCTGGAGTCAGGAGTCCCTGAGTTCAAATCCAGCCTCAGACACTTAATAATTACCTAGCTGTGTGGCCTTGGGCAAGCCACTTAACCCCGTTTACCTTGCAAAAACCTAAAAAGAAAAAAGGGAGGGAAAATCTTAAGAAAAGTATCACTTTTTTATCACAAGAGAAAAGGGGACCTGAAGAAAAATATCATTTCTGGTTCTAAGGGGGCAAGAATCCTGAGAAGCAGTACTGATTGTAATCCTAAGAGATTTGGGGCCCTTTTTCATTAATGATGAGAATGCAGACCAGGAGAGAAGTGACCACACATCTCCTCAGATCACACCCTCTGGAAGCCCCCAAAACATAAAAAAAACCCTGGAATGACTTCTCACAAAAGCAATGAGAAAAGACCTAAAGCTTGAGATAGAGTCCTTCCCCTAGCTATGCTAGGAACAGAGTTCAAATTTAACATCAACTTCAAAATCAAGAAACAAGATGGAAAAATGAACAAATAAAAACAAAATGAATCTCACAACAAAAAAGCTACTATAGTGACAGAGGAGATGAAGCTACAGCTACAAGCAAAGCCAGTCCCATCAAGATTTCTTAGAAGAGCTGAAAATTATTTTCAAAATCAAATGAGTAGTAGAGAAAAAATTAGAAAATTAGAAAAAATAAATAACAAAAATTATTAAAACATAATAACTTGGCAACAGAGGCAGAAAAATACTTCAGATAGAATTGGTTAAATAGAAGAGGAGGTACACAAAATCTCACCGATGAAAACAAGTCTTTAAAAAGTAGAACTGGTCAAATAGAAAAAAAAAAAGATATAAAAGTTCACTTAGGAAAATGACTTCTTAAAAATTATATTGAGAAAGTGGAAGATAACTCCATCAAACATCAGCAAACAATAAAACAATAGAACTACCCAAAAGTGACAAAGAGCTTAGACATCATATTTTAAGAAATTGTCAAGAAAAACTGCTTCAATATCTTAGAATCAGTGAACAAAATAAAAATTGGAAGAATTTGCCAGCTGAAAGATATACAAAATGAAAACTCCCAGGAATATTATAGCCAAATTGCAGAGTTAAAATAAAGGGTTATGGTAGAATCTATTATTCAAAACAAAAATACATCTAATTAAACAGAATAAAGAGAAACTACATCTGCTAAAAGATATCATATACAATAAAACAATATCAAAACTAAGCAGATATGTACCAAAATGGCATAGCATCCAAATTCTTAAAGGAAAAGTTGAATGATTTACAGGAGAAAATTAAAATGTAACTGTAAAATGATTCTAGTAAGTGACCTCAATTTTTCCCTTTCAAAGAGCTATAAATCAAACCATAAAATATATAGGAAAAAAGCTAATGAGATAACTAGAACCTCAGAAAAGTTATTTGTGATAGATCTTTGGAGGAAATATGAATAAGAATATAAAAGTGGTATATCTTTTTCCATCTGTACATAGTACCTTCACAAAAGTTGACCATGTCTTAGGCTATAAAAACCTTGCAACCAAATATGGAAAAGCAGAAATGTTAAATGTGGGGCAGCTAGGTGGCGCAGTGGATAGAGCACCAGCCCTGGAGTCAGGAGTAGCTGAGTTCAAATCTGGCCTCAGACACTTAATAATTACCTAGCTTTGTGGCCTTGGGCAAGCCACTTAACCCCATTTGCCTTGTAAAATCCTAAAAAAAAAAATGTTAAATAACCTTTTCCAGACCATAATATAAAATTGCATTAAATGAAGGGCTGTGGAAGCATAGATTTAAAGTTAAATAAAAATTAAATATTCTAATCCTACAGAATAATTGGGTCAAAGAACAAATCATGGAAACACTCAATAGTCTTATTAAAGAGAACGACAACAACGAGAAAACATTTTAAAATTTGTGGGATGCAGCCAAAAGTAGTACTTAGGGGAAACTGATATCTCTAAAAGTATACAAACTTTATGAATGAATATCAATGCAAAAATTTTAAATAAAGCTCTAGCAAGAAGCTACAACAATATAACACAAAGATGATACATTATGGACAGGTTTGACATGTCAGGAAAGCAGGGAATATTAGGAAAACTATCAGTACAATTCACCATATCAATAATAAAAAACAAGAAAAATCATATAATTATCTCAATAGATGAAGAAAAAGGTCTTTTAAAAATATAATATCCATTTCTATTTTTAAAAAGCCACTAGAAAACATAGGAATAATTGGAGCCTTGCTCAAAATGAAGAGTAGCATTTCTATAAAATCAAGAATAAGCCTTATTTAAAATGTGGAAGCTCTCTTAGTAATACCAGGGGTGAGGTGGGGAATTGCCAGTATCACTAATATTATTTAATATTGTACAAGAATTCAATATTGTAGTAGAATAAGACTAGAAAAAGAAATTAAAGGAATAAAAATAGGTAATGAAGAAACAAAACTATCATTCTTTGTAGATGATATGATAGTATACTTAGAAAATCTTAGTCAACTAAAAAACTGGCTGAAACAATTAACAAATTTAGCCAAGTTGCAGACTACAAAATTAATCCACATAAATCACCACCATTTCTATATATTAACAACAAAACCAAGCAGGAGAAAAAAAATACTTTCCATTTAAAATAGATTCAGACAATATAAAATACTTGGGATTCTACTTTCCAAGTCTATGTGAACACAATTACAAAGCACTTTTCACAGAAGTAAAGACAAATCTAAATAATCATAGAAATATTAATTGCTCATTGGAAAGCTGACCTAATGTGATAGAATCATCAATATAACAAAAATGGCAATTCTACTAAGTTGTTAATTTACTTATTCAGTGACATATTAATCAAACTACCAAAGTACGATTTAAGTGAATTAGAAAGTAATATCAACAAAATTGATATAGAAAAACAAAAGAATAGCAAAGGAATCAATTAAAAAATATATGAAGGAAAGTGACCTAGCAATATTAGAGATCAAATTATGTTACAAAGTGACAATCATCAAAACAATCTAATACTGTCTAAGAAATAGAGTGGTGCATTAATGGGATTCTTTAGGAACACAATACAGTGTAATAAATGACCAAACCAATTTAGTGTTTGACAAACCTAAGATTCAGGTTTGGGGCAGGTAGCTTTCCCATTTGGGAAAACCTCCTAGAAAAACTGGAAAGCAGTTTTAAACTAAGCAGAGACTGTAGATATGGTCAAGACAGATAAATGATTTAGACATAAAGGCTAATATCTTGATTAAATTAGGAGAACATGTAAAATGTACCTGTTAGAGCTATGAATAAAGAAAAGAGTTTATGACTAAATAAGAGATTGAGAAGATGATGAGAAGTAATGGACATGGGTTGGCTAGGTTGCGCAGTGGTTAGAGCACTGGCCCTGGAGTCAGGAGTACTTGAGTTCAAATCTGATCTCAGACACTTAATAATTACCTAGCTGTGTGACCTTGGGCAAGCCACTTAACCCCATTGTCTCTCAAAAACCTTAAAAAAAAAGAAGTGATGGATAATTTTGATGATGGGAAATTTGAAAGGATTTGCATCAATAAAACTAATGCAGCAGCCAAGAAGAAAATAAGAAACTGGAGGAAATTTTGACAGCAAGTTTTTCTGATAAAGGACTCATTTCTCAAATGAGCCAAATTTATAAAAATAAGAATCATTCCCCAGTTGATTAATGGTCAAGAGATATGAACAGGAAGTTTTCAGAAAAAGAAATCAAAGCTATTAATAGCCTCATGAAAAAGTACTCTAAATCACTACTGACTAGAGAAATGAAAATTAAAACAACTCTGAGGTACCACCTCACATCGATCAAATTGGATAACACAACAGAAAAGAAAAATGGCAAATGCTGGAAGGGATATTGAAAAATTAGGATACTAACCTATATTTACCATTGGTAAATATATGAGCTGCTCCAACCATTCTGCAGAACTATTTGGAACTAAGCCCAGAGGGCTATAAAACTATATATACTCTTTGACCCAACAATATCACTATTGGGTCTGTATTACAAAGAGATCAAAGAAAAGAGAAAAGGTCCTATTTATACAAAAATATTCAAAGCAACTCTTTTTGTGATGGGAAAGAATAAGAAATAAAGAGGATGCTTATCATTTGGGTAATGAGAAAATATGATAGTTTAAAAAATGTGATGGAATACTATTGCATTGATAATCAAGAACATTTCAGAAAAGCCAAGAAAAACATATTAAATGATGCAAAATCAAGTCAGTAGAACCAGGAGAATATTGTACACATTGAGAGCAACACATTAAGTATAATCAACTGTGAAAAGCCTAGCTATTCTGTCCAAGGCAATGACCCAAGATAATTCCAAAGGCCCCATGATGAAAAATGCCAGCCACCTCCAGAAAAAGAATGTATGAACTCTGAATATAGATCGAAGCATACTTTTTTAAACTTAATTTTTCTTGTATGCTTTTGTCTGTATTTTCCTTTGTAATATGGCAGTTTATTTTACATGATCTTACAATTATAATTGACATAAAATTACTATAATTTTAAAATGTATGTTAAAATTTGGTAAATATTTAATGAAATAAATATTCAAAAGCAAACTTGGGAGAGTCAGGAGTCAACATGGAATATGGGAGACAGAGAGGAGGGACAATTTCATTTGTCTTTGAAAACTCAGCTCCTAATTCAATGATTGGTGCATAGTAGATACTAAATGTACGGATGGAAAGAAAATTAAAGGCTTATTAAGAGATGATTGCTAAGCCCTGAGAACATAATATAAGTAAGCAAAAAAGGCCTTATTGAATAAAAGTTGAATTAATAGAGATTTAGTGACAAACCAGCTAATACTCCCCCCCCAAAAGAAATAGGCCTTTAAGTGATCAGTGATCATATTTGACTTTAGCAATGAAAAGAGGAAAAGGAAGGAAAAATACTTGAAAATTTTGGCCTACTTTATTTGTCCTATTTTATAGCAGTCTGGAATAGTTGAGAATGAGGCAATTTGAGAGCCAGAAAGACCTGGGGTCAAGTTTCATTTTTAACACATATTTGCTATGTGACTCTGGATAAATTACTTAACCCCTCAAGGTTCTAGGTAACTGTCTTAGACTATAAGTTATAGAGAAGGGGGTGACCAGCAATGTTAGAGTGAGTCTCCTTACCCCTTATTTCTTTATGCCAGTGAAATCACTAAATATGAATAAATATGCTAAATATGAATAGGGCTAAGGTTTCTAAGTACAGAATAATTAGAGCATTAATTATGGGTTATATTTACTTCTGTCAACTCTAGTCATTTTTATGTTAAACTATGATCTTTTCTTTCATTAGAGCCATTAGTATTTGTCAGGAAGTGATAAAATCTCTGAATAATAACAAGTGCTTTTAATTTTATAAGTTTTGCATTTCTTGGCAAAGACTCAGCCTCAGTTAATATTTATTAACACCTACAATCATGGCACAGGGCCTTAACCAAAATTCGCAAATGATTATCCTTCAGAATAGAAGAGGATTCTAATTAATCAATGTGCTAATTGCCCCTCTTCATTTATATGTCAGGTCCTACTCTGATATATCCATTCAGTTCATCTCAATAATGACTTATTTATCATGTCCCTACTTTGGATCAGACTATAAAAACAAAAAGTAAAATAGTCCTTGACCTCAAAAAACTTACATTCTTTATTGTTCAGATTCATTGGATAATTCTGCTTACTACTTCATTTCACCTTGTATAGACAAAACCTTAGATCCAATCAAATGGAAAATGGAATATTGGAAGGAAAACATTACTAATTCCTCTGTGAAGCAACAAGAAACAGTTATTGTCCTCTCTGTATAACAAGGAATGAGATTAGAAAGAAAAGTATAATTTATAAATATATATTTACTCATATAGCAAAAGGAGGGGGAAAATAAGATTGTTTTTTAAGGGAATACTATAAAATATTTCACAATAAAGTTTGTATTTCAGTGAGTGGGCTACCAGGTTGCAACTGGATGAAATAGTGAAGAGAATGTATTATTACCTGATAAAAGAAGATATTTACATTGAGCGTTATTTTTAACGCTGAAACCCAAGCTTCTTGGAGGAAGTTAAATAGTGAATTTCCATTTCTTACCCTTCTACACCTATTAGCTTTTAGGATGGCCAATTAATGTGTCAATAGGATGTGATATTTAGAGCACATTTCTGCTTTCTTGATCAAACCAAGATCACAATGTGGTGTCTCATGTAAAGATAATAAAACTATGAAAAACTGAGAAACAAACAAATGCAATGAAAAGGGGTGGGGTAAAGAACAGTTCAAAAACAGGCTTACAATAACTTTCTCCTCCCTTCAAGGACAATCTTTTATCCCTCCAGTCATAGATTGCTTTTACAGAAAATTCTATTATAGGAATGAAGCTAGTTTCTCTAATGCTGACTACCTCAAGGAATTATGACAGAACTTAAAGGGGTAGGATGAGATCCCAAGCTCCTCTAAGTTAATATGTAGGCTAATACTGAGAAACAATGATATGGTGTAATAAGTGAGTCATTTTTGGGCTAAGATAGTATTGGCTATATCTCATTTTTACCTACTGGGGTCTACAGATAAATTTCAAAGGTTCTAGGAACTTGAATGAAGGAAAAAAATCTTACTTAAATTTATTATTTCTATCAATTATTCTTAAAATAACTATTCTGAGAAGGGGTTCATAGGTTTGACCAGATCCCCCCCAAAATATTCTAAACAAATACCATTCAATTCAACTCAATTAGCATTTATCAAAAACCTATTATCCTCCAGGATCTGTGTGCTTAGTGCTGGAGATACAAAGATTAAAAACAAAACAGTACCTTCCTTTAAAATGTTTATATTCTACAAAATAAATACAACTAGGGGAATATGGAAAAGCCTTGTATAGGAGGTGGCACTGGAACTGAGTCTTTCAGGGAGTTGGAGATTTCCAGAGACATGTGAGAAGCAAATGTATTACAGGAATGGACATCAGCCCAATGATGGAATGCCATTTTAAAGGAAGAATGAAGTAGACTAGTATGACTCAAACCAAGAGTATATGAAATTGGAAAGGTAGACTAGAGTCAGATTGTGAAGTTTTTTAAATGCCATTCAAAGGAGTTTGTAGTTTATCTTAGAGGAAGTGAAGGGATCATTATATTGGGGCTGAGCTTGGGTATTAGGTAATACAGTAACAATCAAGTAGAAGAATATGGAAGGGCCAGGAGGAAATATTGTTATTCCTTTTTCAAACCCATCAGAAATTAGCTACTTATGAAGAACATCAAAGCAAATCATTATTTTGAGGTGTTACCTCAGCAATTTGGAAGAAATATGGATCCCTGAAATTTCTTCTGCTCCAGAGGCAGAGCTACCCATGTCTGTGTAGGTTGGAGGAGGATGTAAATGAAACTCCGGAGATTTTCCCACTAGCAGAAAATATCACACTGTGGTTGTTATGCATATGTTTACTGTCATAAATGTGAGTTAAATTACTCATAGTGTTTCCAGTAAAATATATAGTTACTAACATCATCTGTCTCAGTATTTTGTATTCTTTGAAATAGAATGTAAGCATCTTGAGGGCAGGGATTATTTTTTAATTTTGCTTTTGTACTCCCCATACCTAGCACATATAGTGGGCATTTAATTTGTTGGATTTGCTGAATTAAATCCTTGAATTCACCCTTACCTCATCTTCATCAAGATTTAGTTAAAAGTCACTACAGGTAAACTGGCTACCCCCCAACACATACAGACACATCAAGTTAATGTTGCCTTGATTCTGAGATTTCTGGGCAATATATAGTTAAAATAACCCCCAAAGATTACCTAAGGATGTTTTCTACAGTGGAGTTGAAATTACCCAGGGAAAGAAGTAGTTTTAAGAAGAGTTTATTTTTTGTTGGTAATGGTTGTTTGTGTTTTTCTATCAGCACAGTAGAAAGATCAAAAAGGCTGACCTTGACCCAAAGAAACCAGATTGTGCTTGTGTCTTCACCTTTAATTATTTCTCTGTTAGTTGGTACTGAATTTTGTGCTAGGCTCATGATTTGAGATCTGGGATTTTTTTAACTGGATATCAACTCAAAGAAGCAAACAAAAGCTGTTCCTCTTAAAAGTGTGCTTCAGTGACTATTAGAGATATTTGCAGGAGCTATTGGTGAGAAAAAGTCAAGTATTTCAAGGATGGTTCAAGACCATCATGATGGAGGATTGGTCCCACTAAAGAGCAAAAGAAAGAGTGGCTGAAAACAAACAAACAAAAAACACTAGCACCAAGAACTGACTATTATTGTAAAATAGACTAATTAGAGCTTTAAAAACAAGCAAAGATCTTCAGAGAGACTTGACAGATGGAGGAGTTGTTGACTTTTCTGTAGTGTTACAGAGAATTTTTGAAAGTAGAAGAGTGGGATCAGTTAAAAATTATAATTACTACTCCTATCATTGGTATTATGATGACATTTTATTTTATCCATATTATATTGGTATTAGTACTAGCCCCTCCAGTCCTCACCTTTCTGAGCTCTAAAATTAGGGGGTGGGAATAGGTCTCTTTCAGCATTAAATCTATGATCCTATGATTGAAATTTTGGTATTCCACCCTATTTGTGACAAAAGAAAGAGAAGAGAGAATTAGGGTTGGTATTTACCACTAGCTTTCCCCCTTCCAAGTCTTTTTGGTCTACCTATCTTGAGATAGGTAAAAATACTCTTAAAACTTGGTTTTGCTGTTGTTGGAACAGAAAAGAGCTGTTTTATGTATAGAAACCCATTTTCACTAGTAAAGCATTGTAGAAACCCAGTTAAAAATGTAAGATTATACTGTGGGCTCTCAGCTGATTTCAGATGGAAATGGCAAAGAACAGAAGTTGTCCACAGAAAGCATTGTATCATTGGCCTTCTTCAAACTGAATGGCTTACCCCAGCATTCATATGCCATCAATTAGGACTTTTCTGGGTTGAGGAGCCCCCTCACCAACTACTCAACCTCCCAGAAAAAAAGAAGATCTTTCTGGGAAGTTTTTGGTTTATCTGAGGAACAGACAAAGCTGCTGTTGCCTTCACAAAGGGCTCTTAGGGAAAAAAAGCCAAAATCACTGTAGTGAGAATGGTTCAGGGTATCTTTCCTGCTCCATCTCTGGTTTCCCAGAAGCAGGTTACCTGGGAGAAGTTTTTACTGCCTGCTTTTAAATGCTCCAGTTCTGCCTCTGGGCAGCTTCATCTTCTTGTCTTTGGTCATATGAAGCTTTTTGGTCTCTTTTGAAATAAGGATCCATGTGAGCTAGGGTAGAAAGGTCTTATATAACTGCTCATAATCTAAGTGCAAGGGGTGGGAGGTGGAGGGGGGAGACAGTGGCTTAGCTAAAGGATTTTAAAGTTGAGTCTCCATGCAAAAATGTCAGAAAGTTGACCTCTGATCTTAAACAAAGGTATCTCTTGGTCCTCCACCTCTTCTGGCCTTCTACAGCTTCAAAACAATTTGAACCATGCCAAAGCCTTTAGCCTTTCTGTGAGGCTAACTTATTTTCCAAAGCCATGTGTACCTTCCCAATTCCTCTAAGGATCAATCTGAAACAGAGAGTAAATCTTCATCAAAGTGGGAATCCCTTAGAAGCTTAAAGGATTTAGCTGAAGGGTAAGTCAATGCAAAGTTGCTGAGAACCCTTGTTCTAAGCTCTCTGCATCCAGGATATCTCCAGTTACCCTGATCTATTCCTTGTCACAGGACCCAGATGGCTCTGAAAGAGAAACTGAGGCTGGTAACATTGTACAACATTCCTTAAAAGTTGTTCTACTTGCATGTTGTGGTATCACTTTTCTGATGTCATAATCCCCTTTGAGAATGAAAGACAAATAACAATAGGTCTCAGCTAATCTCTGTGAATGTCTTCTCTTGGATTTATTTAATTCAAAGCATACTTATAAAATGATTACTAGGATCTTGGATCTTTGAGGTGGAAGATAATTTAGAGATTATTGAGCTCAAACCATTCATTTTATAGAAGATGAAACTAAGGCTCAAAGAATCAGTTAAGTGAAATTCAAACCCAATTGCTCTGAGTTTCCATTCATCATATTTTCCCCTATACTATATTACTTTTTACTAGATCTCAAAGAAATTTCAGTATAGATTATGGACCCTGGGAATAGGGTAGACCTCAGACTGCTTTGGGTTGCTAAGCCTACAGAGTTCACTTGGGTCCTTATGAATGCTAAAGAGGCACCGTGAGGTTTGGGTCAGGTAGGATTGGAAAGATTCTTTTCTCAGAACTCTTTTTTTTCATATTTTGCTCTGGAAGTAAAGGATAACAGTCTATATGGAGTAGAAGTTGATAAAATCCATCATCATCTAATTAATTATTAATTATTATTATTATTATTAATACTAGGTTGAATTTATATAGTGTTTTTAAGTTTGCAAATAATTTTGCATGTCATCTCATTTAATCATCACAAGAACCCGGTGAGACAATATTATTTTTATTAACTCAATTTTACAGGTGAGGAAATGAAGACTGAGAAAGATGAAGTACATAGCTTAATGACAGAAAGCTAGTATCTGAGGTAGAATTCAAATTCAATTCTTCCTGAATCCAAGTCTAGCACTCCATCTACTGCATCACCTAAGCAGTCCTAATAAATATTCATGAAATTCTGATTGCCCATAGGATGAAGAACTGTGTTCTAGATACCTGTTCTCTAATGAGCTGTTTATTCTGATCCCTTGTCTGCCTTTCTCTAGGGTCAGCAGAATGGAAACAGGATCCCTTGGGCTTGTCTTTCCTTCTCTAGGTCAGAGGAATGAACACAGAATAAAAGAGCAGTAAGAGCTTGAGGATGGGGCTCTGCTGCCTGTCCAAGATCAGATCTACAGAATGACCAAGGCCAGCTTGGAAGAGGGCCAGTCAGTTATACCAGATTGGATTGCTTCTACTCGGATTTACAAAGGATGCCATTTTTGTTAATAAAGAGAAGCAAGATGGAATAGAAACATGAACAAATAGAAACTCTGAGACTAAAGAAATAGGACAAAAGCATCTTTGCAGCCATTCTCTTTTTAATGCAATGACTCCAAAGTTACAAGTCTTATGGTATCACTGATGCCAAAATGGGATGAGAAGGTCTCCCCTTTTTTATTCCTTTCTGCTCTTATCCCTTCTGAACAGAAAGGGGATTGCTGAAGGGGAAGCTCCTGCCATTGAATACTCCCCATTCTTCCCCTGACAGAGTTTTCCTTTCAGAGTCTGGTGACAAGCCCATTTTTACCAGGGGGAGTGTTTCTTCTGTCTGAAAGGTTTCAGGAATTGTTTTCTGTGGAAAGCATTTGCAGACAATAATTGGGAAATGTGTTAAACCTGCCATCAATTTGCCTTATTGATGTGGAAGCTTCACTGGGTCCCTGTGCAGAATGGATTTTTGCCGCCATGTGAGCCTTCTCAAAAGGCTGCTCAGTTCAAAAAAAGAGGATCCAGACAGAATCAGGCATACAGAGAGAAAATGATGAGATTTTGGAGCAAAAGACCCATAAAACTGGGCCAGGATTGCTGAGAAGAAAAGCCTGATAAAACCAAAAGCCTCAGGAGATGCCTAGAAAATCAGCTAGGGACTAGCCAGCTAATGATTTAAACCGAGACTCTCTCTCCAAAGGGGAAAAAATGGGGGGACTAATGGGAGATAAGATGAGAAAAAGTGGTCAACTGATACAAGGAGGAATGGCCCCTAGGCTATTGAGCTTGAGTTTTAATAGCTATTCCTATTCTCTCCATTTTACAATTTCCCATTGATTAGAGAAATCAAAGTCATAGTTTAGTAGATGGGACCCAGGCAAGAGACAATCATCAAGTCTGTGTGCAGAGTGAGGGGTAATGATTCTGTAAATTATAAGAATTCATCTTGAGAAATTTATAGCATTATCAGACACATTATGATATATTCTCTTAAATATCTAGCTTTGCCTATGAGGGGTTGTCACATATTAACATTACTGGAGAGCCAACTGAAGTAAGTAGACTGATCTCCCTTTTTCCAACAAGCATGGGGCTCACTCAAGTCCCTTCTTACTGAAGCATCAGAGATCCTCAAAATCCTCAGAGCATCAAGATATGCATTATTCAATAAATCCATCAACAAACATTTATTTAGTTTTGTGAAATTAACCAGTACAAATTCAGATGGGAGGCAGAATGTTATGCATGAGGAAGAGAAGTGTATTGACTGATGTAACTTGAAAAGGAGTAATATATAACAGAAGACCAGAAAGACAGAAAAGGTAGGGACAGCTTAGAGAGAGCTTTAAGTGCCAAGCAACGGAGTTTATATTTGATCCTGGATGTTAGAAGTCACTGGTATTTACTCAATAGGGGGAATGGTATAATCAGGTGTGTTCTTTGGGAAAATCACTTTGGCAGTTAAAGCAGAAAGAGACCCGAGGCAGGAAGACAAATTAGAAGTTATTGCATAGTCCAAGCTGGAGATATTGAGGGTCTCTGATCTAAAGTGGTAGAGACAAGGGAATTAATATAACACATAGATCTGGAGGAGGTAGAAATGATAAGATTTGGCAACTGATTTTGTTGTTTGAGCTGAATAAAAGGAGGAGCTGAAAAGGATACTGAGATTGTGAACCTAGGTAGTTGGAAGAATACTGGTACCGTTGAGAGTAATAGGGAAATTTAAAAGATGGGTGGGTTTGTGGGGGGAAGGATAATTAATACATATGTAGAAATATTAGAGTGGAAGAAACTCAGTTACTCTCACAAGCATAAGACTTTATGTTAAAAATGCATTTATGACCAGATTTTCTTCTCCAAGATAAACCCATTTTTGAATTATTCTGAAGCAAGCAAAGTTCTTTCACTGTATCACAGAACAAAGGATAGACTAAAACAAAGAGGTTCAAGATGATTTTAGATTATCTGGTCCATGATAAAATAAATCCATAACTTATAATCAAGAACAAATAGAGATTAGAGGATTTAAAGTCAGAAGGGATCATAGAAAACATCTAGTCTACATTACCCCTCCCTTTTTGGTTGAGGAAAAGAAGGTCTAGGGAAATAGAATGACTTGCCAGGAAGTGACAAAGGCAGTAAGCAGCAGAGCTGGCATTCAAACCCAGCTAGATTCTCTGTAGCTCCAAATCCTGGACTCCAGTTACTACCGAGGTTTGACTGTAGCCTTAATCTTTGAGGTTGGCATTTTGGAAGCTAACAATGCTTTCTTGCAGAAACACCCTTTAGGAACACTGTAATAGAATACTGGGCTGAATGGATCACTGATCCAACCTAGGAAAGCAATTCTTATCATGTCTAACTAAGCAAACCCCAAGATGGCTGAATGCTGATTCAAAAGGCTGAGAGACCTAAGATTCTTTCTCAGTTGCTAGAGATTAATCATCCCCTAAAGCTAACCTGTCAGTGGGTTTCACAGCAGCCTTGTGGTTCTCAACCTTTTCATTTTTTAACATCTCCATATTTTGCATCATCTTTCCACAAAAGCACTCCATGAGTGTAAGACATTCCCATCAAGAAACAAACACACAAAAAAGACCAAACCAAATTGTTAACACAAACCACCCTACTCCAAACACTAAGCAAAAAAAAATAAGTGGAGTTGCTTTCTGGGAATTTGAGGTCAGAATAATAGAAACATTTCCCCCTTTTTTTTCATTCAAGAGAAAAGAAGGCAAATTGCACTGTACACAGGAAAGTTAGATAATTAGAGTAATGATGAAATAAGGGGCAGTGGTGTCTTGAGAGTGGAAGCAGTGATTAGGAAATAAGGAAGACAGTGGTGAGAGTAGGGGGAAAGGATTGTATCTTAAAGATTTGCACTGACATGATCAAACTGGGTTCTACAGCTACCCAGCTCCAAACTACTCCATCACTATAGAATTTTCCCAATGTTCAATTGGAAAAAGATAACACCAGGCTGTTCAACTCTAAAATACATTCAGATCCTATTTTGACTAATAGCATGTATTAATGTCCAAATACTTATATCTTAAAAGTTCAAATGTTCTTAGGCACACTTCTAAGGATATAGATCCCAACACTAGTATGCTTTACGACACATCTGAAATGGGCTCCTGTGTCTTTTCCCTGTACCCCAATCATTATCCCATAACCAATCTCATGGGTTAATGATTTTTCTAAACTTTTCTCCCTGAGAATAGAGATAGTTTGGAGCTTTTTATTTGTATATACAGAGCTTGGCATAAACATATTATGCTCCTTGTAAAGACTTGCTGATTGATTGGCTAGGCTAGACCTCAAAATACAGTCCTTTGCTGGGCTGCTACCATAAACCCTTGCAATTGGATAGGACTGGCCAGAACTCAAAGAATCTCTGGTCACTTTCATTCCCATCTTAGGCATCAAAATAACACTTTAATGAAGGCCAGATCAACATAATGAAGCTATTTTCATGTCATAGCCAGCTATCCACACTGACATAGTTTTATGGCTATATTTAATCTGATTAAATGAAAAAAACCTAATGTATAACAGATGTGCTCACAAATCCCAGGCCATTCATCAGTCATTCTATTTTATGAAAATATCATCCTTATAAAATGGTCCGGCATATTGGGTAAAATTCACTGGAAGATTTACTGGAGAACATGAACAAGGATCAAATGGGATGAGAATGTATGAAAAGATCCCAATCTACAATGTGGGAGGAGCACTTCATTTATGAAATTGTGAAAGCATTGAAGAACTGGATAACTGGATAACTCTCCTTTTGGCTCCATTCTATTTATTCATAGTAGTTTCATTTGAATATCTGAACACTACAAAATTACTAAGGAATTTGATTTTTTTTCAAAATGTAGTATTAAGTTGTATATTCTTTTCTAGAATGCTTTCTGTGAGAACTCAAGAGCTGATGGCATTTGTGTGGGTGCCTATAAAGGAGCTACAGTTCTCATGCTCCAACTCAATATGATTAAAGAGATATTTCTCTCAGAGGAATAGTTAATGCAAAGAAAATGGGCTAGGAAATGAGATGACTATGAAAGGACAAAAATATGAGAAGTTTAGATTAGATTTCAATTCAACTCATTGGACATTTGGGAAATTGCTAAAAAGATAACACACAGAAGAAAATATTTAGGATTTCCCTTTTTCACAAAATACTGTGACTGAAAATGAGAATGAGAAAAGGTAGAGATAAAGCATCATGGTTTCAGCGCATATAGGATGGAGGTATTTTCATGAACAAGTAAAGACAAAGACATAGAAAGTAGATAGATGGACAGGCCATTTAGTATTATCATGGTCTCAAGATCTGATAGGAGAATACTCAAAGGAAGAGGGAATGGTCTAGAATGTAGATATTATGTCTTACGTTGCAATTTCATCACCACTAAACCCTTTAATGTTCTTTGTATACATTGTATATATTATTGATCTTATTGTTTGTCCTTCATTCTCAAAAAAGAGTATGACATCAGGAAGGTGATACTATGACAAGCACATGAATTAGATTTGAGTCAGGGGGCTCTGTACTAAATCACCAGCCTCACTTTCTCCTCCAGAGCCATCTGGATCCAATGGTCAGATAGGAATAAGGATGACTGGAGATGACCTCGGATGCGAGGCAGTCAGGATTAGGTGACTTGCCCAAGAATTTATATATAATAAATAATTCTTATCATCCAATGAGAAGTTGGAAACACAGTCTGAACACAGATTTTCTGGGCAATATTCAGAGAAACACAGATTCACATAGTGAAAAGCCATGAAAAATCAAACATCACCCCCCAAAAAACACCCCAACAAAAAAATAAAACACAATAATCTCTGATGAAAGAACATTTCACCTAGTGAGTGCGGTCATTTTGACCTATTTTCTCCCTCATTAGGAAGGGAACTTTGTGAGGTCAGGGGCTATTTCTCTCTTTCTTGTATTCCCAGTGGAATACATAAATACTAACTGACTACTTAACCCTAAAATTTAACTACCCAGACTTTCTCAACTGTATCAGTTTCTAGCAAAGGGGCAAAAATTAGAAAGTTATGAGAAAGTTAAAATTTTAAGATCTAGAAGTCATCAGAGGTTCTGGATTCAAATCATGATTCCTCAGGTATGTCATGTGACTTCTTTGGTGCCTCAGTTTCCATATCTGTAAAATGAGAGGGTAGAACTAGTTCCCAGCCTCTGGACACTAATTTTAAATCTATGATCCTATGATCTCTCCAAATGCCTTTTAAGATTACCAGCTAATGATCTCAATACTTCCCACTATCAGCATCTTTTAGCACTTAAGGACTTTCCACTCCTGAGACTTTGGCTGCTTCAAAAGACCCCAGAAGTGAACAAGACACCAGTATCTATTTCTTTTTTACCTTATTAGAAATCAGCACCATCACCACAATCATCATCACGTACTTTAATGTTTTCCTTACAACTACTTTATAAGTGCTGTAAGTCTAATAATCTTTTGTATTGTCTGGAGTTCTGAAAATGAAAGGGGTTCACCCAAGATCACATAGCTTTCTAGGATCTAGGCCAAATTCCAAACACCATCTCCTAACTCTATGTGGCTACATGATAAATATGGCCATACCACCTCTCATTCATTTTATCTTGATACACTCCACAATTCATCTTGATTCATGGTGGGGACAGAGTGGGACAATAGAAACAACATGAACTATTTTTAAACCTTGCTGTTATCTCTTATTCCTTTTCCTGGACAAATCCCTTGCCTTGCCTGGGAATCATTTTTTTTTTCCACTTGTAAAATGAGGGGATTTGATGAGGTTTTCCAAGGTTCCTTTCAGTTCTGGATCTCCACTCCCATGAGCCTTATGACTTACCTTAATGACCACCACCAGCCTATCTAGTCCATGATTTCCCATTTCCTTTGTGAAGTACAAATTACAGAAACAAATCATTCAAACCCTTAACTTTGAATTCCCCACGTCAAAACCATCATTACAACATTATGAAAACTACTCCATTTCTTTGAGATCTCATATTACATCAGTTCAACAAGTACCAAATGCTTTGAAAATTACAAAAGCATCTCCTCTGCACCTCTCCTTCCTCATCTTATTTGCTATTCTTTGTAAATACTGAGCCCATCAAAAGTTTGGCTTCTAGAATCAAATTTAAAGACAAACAAACAGCACCACAAACCCTGACAAGCTGATGAAAGTGAAATTTTGACTATAATTTATAAAACGATTAGTATAATCACAATTATCCCTTCTTCATTGTGGCTTTCCCAATCGAGGTTTAATATATCACAGAATGGTGCAAGAAATTAAATGGGGATTTTGGGGGAATTTTGCAGAAGCTATAGATGATTCATAAAAGCTAGTAGACAGGGGGTAGCTAGGTGGTGCAATGGATAAAGCACTGGCCTTGGAGTCAGGAGTACCTGGGTTCAAATCTGGTTTCAGACACTTAATAATTAACTAGCTCTGTGGCCTTGGGCAAGTCACTTAACCCCATTGCCTTGCAAAAATCTAAAAACAAAAAGCTAGTAGACAACTCGAAAAAAGTTTGGAAACTCAGAAATGCATATATGTATATTATATGAAAAATATAATTTTGTATAATATCAACGTACTTTCTTTCAATAATATAATAATTCAGACTTCTCTGGTATAAATGGGGGCCAAAAATTTTTACACAAATTTTTCAGATTGTTGGGACCCCCTCACCCCTAACCTCTATGATGGGAAGGGATAACTGAAATCCTGAAGGATAAGAGTAGCCTGCTTTGTTCAATTTGTATGTCCCTAGTACATATTTGAGGAGAGGGAACTGTTTATATTCTTGTTTTTTTAAATTTTGCATTCCAAGGCCTTGGTACAATGCCTTGGGGTGGGGTGGGGCTGGAGCTTAGTAAATGTAATAATAAATAAATAGGGAGAGCTTAAAAATGTTTGTTGAAATGAAATGAATGAAAATCAACTTGGTTCTGATCTCTGGGCAAATTTCTTCCATGGGTATTGTGGCATCATTCAGTCATATCTGACTCTTCATGCCCCACTGGGTTTTTGGCCTTTCTATCCTCCACTATCTCTCATAGACTCTCCAACTTTATGATTATTGTTTCCATGATACTATTTATACATTCAATCCTCTGCCCTCCCTTTTTCCTTTTCCTTTCAATCTTTTCCAACATCACAGATTTTTCCAATGTGTCTTGACTTTTCTTTATGTGGCCAAAGTGTTTAAGCTTCAATCTTTACTATGAAGTAATTTCTTTAAATATTGAGTGACTTGACCTCTTTGCAGACCAAGGAACTCTCAAAACTCTCTTCTCCAACATTACATTTCAAAAGGGTCAATTCTATGACATGCAATTTTCCCATAGTTCTACTCTCACTGACATACATTGCTAATGGAAAAAAAAAATCCATAGATTTCCTTGTACATGCCTTCGTTGGCAAGGTGATGCCTCTGCTTTATAGTATGCCATCTAAATTTACCACAGATTTCCTCCAAAGAACAAGCTATGTTGAATCTCATCAAATGGTTTGGAGATAAATGGGCAATTGCTGTTGTTTCTTTGCAATATCAAAACTTTTCTCCTAAGAAGGGGTCCATAGGTTTCACCAGATTACCAGAAGGGTCTATGACACAAAAATGATTATTATTTCTTGCTGAGACAATGATGCATTCCAAGGAAATAGTTCCTAATATCCAGGAAACAGAATGAAACATATATGTGTGTGTGCATACATATACTTGTATGTGTATATATATAATGAATATAAGACACACACACACACACATATATATTTATTTACTTGCTTATTTACTTATTCAGTCAATTTATTTTTTTTTCAGCCACCCTTTTGGCTCATGATGATAATTCAAATGTCTATAAACTAATCATGAAAGGAACTGCTGTTCAGTTTTAGAGACCTAGAAAATTTAAATCCTTCTGCTCCTCAACCTCTTCCCCCCAACCTCCCCAAACTTTGCTTCATCTTGCCAGATTCAGTAAATTCAGGACTGAAAGAATCACTCATTAGATCTGAGGAAAATGACTTTCTAAACAGATCAGTTCAAATAATTGATGTGTGGCTCCTCCACTGTGGTTTCAAAGTAAAGTACAAATCCCAGCAGCTTCTCCTTTAGATTGAAATGCCACCATGGATTTCACATTCCATGTTTCCGGTATCAATTCAGACTCTTTGTGATAGGTGTTACTAAAACCTTTTGAAGGGCTTGTTTGTACATGCCAGATTTCCTTCAATACGCCACTAGATAAATAATTCCAGTATGCAATTTTTTTCTAAAGAAGGTTTGTGTGTGTGTGGGGGGGGGGGGGGGGGGGGGGAGAAGTGATAAATGATGAGAAGCAGAGCCTTCTTCCAGTTTGCTTGGTCAAGAAAGATGGAATGTAGCTCATGTGCTCCATCTAGTGGCAGTCTCCAGGTAATAGCATGATATTAAAAAAACCCAAACAACATGGGTTTGGGGGATCAGTGCCAAAGTTTTATTTGGTATTCAGGGGATGTAAATCTGGGCCGCCCGCTTCTTCTTCTCCTCTCCATCTTTTAGGTATTTTTTACTTATTAAAATTTTCACAAGGGGAAGAAAGAAAGAAGCTCAAATTTTCCTACTAATTATTTTAGATTTTTAAAGTTATCCCTTGCATATTTCAATTAGCATAGTTTGACATCAATTAGCAAAAATAATTGAGAGCTGATTTTATGTATGTATGTATATTTCTGTAAGCCTAGAACATATTTTTCAGGGTTTTAGTTCCCAGTGGCTTGTGGAAGGAAGGAAGGAAGGAAGAGAAATAAAAAGAGAGAGAGTTGAAAGGAAGGAAAGAAGGAAAGGAGGAGGGAAGGAGTGAATGAGGAAGGAAGGAAAGGAGAAAAGCAGGACCAGAAAAATATATTACACATTATAGCCATATAAGAAGAAAAGGAACTGTTAGTAAATTGACAAAGAATTCCATTTGGAAAAGAGATGAATATCTAATGATATTTGAAAGTTGAATTAATTCTTATCAAAAATTTAATTAAAAATTCAAGAAAATAAAAAAATAAATAAAAATAGTGAAAAGGCAATTAATTAGTTGTTTTATAAATATACATATTAATAGACAGCTACATGGTTAGTGCCCATATTATGTCAAAAGAACTACAGGAAGGCTCCCAGGCATATTGGGTAGACTCTCTGTGGAGGATTTAGGAGACCTTGACATGAGTCACTCAGAATGAGCAAATATGGAGGTTCTCAATCGCCATTTTTAGAGGGAACATACACCGGACTAAAAAGGTAGTTCTGTTAAAGGCCAGCTACTTTTACCTGATGAATGACTATAAATACTCTCAAGAGTTTTTTCAGTTTCAATGGCCTCAAATGATTTGTCTTAGTTACAGGGGAATGAAAGGGAACGTGTATTTGTGCCATACAATTTTACAGTTGAGGAAATTAAGTTAGATAGAGGTTAAATGACTTGCCCAGGGTCACATAACTAATAAGTAGCTTGGACTGGATTTGAACTGATATCTTCTTAACTCCAGATCTAATGCTCTATCCACTATGCTACCTAGCTACCTCAATGGAGCTATATACCTCCTCTAAACCCTATCTGAGGAGCCCTAATGAAGAATATCTTTTACCTCTATCTGACCCCATTCACTTCTAGGATTCTAGGAATCCTGAATGCATACTTTTTTTCAGATATTTTTCTTGTCCAAACCATGGAGGCTACAAATTTAATAATGTTTTATCTAAACAGGTCTAAAAACCCGTAGAAGGTTAGGCAGGATATTTATTTTTTCTTTTAACAAAATTTAACAAAATTCTTACTATTAAAATGAGAATGATTTCCTCAGTCTTAACTAGTGCATAGAAAGTGGTCCTGGCTACTAAACCATTAGCTGTAGCCAACAAACCAGAAACACATCATAAAAAATGCTGGCTTTTTAATATTTTTTTCTTTGCAACGGGAGGGCTACTTTGTGCCTCTTCAATCACACATATGCCATAAATAAACACATATTGAATCTTGTTTCTCCTCCTGGCCCAGTCTATTTACTGCTTCATTCTTTTCTACCTCTAGAGCTTGGGTTTTTTTTCCCCAAACAAAAGTAAAATTGGGAAGACACACAAAAGCCGTCTTTTCTTTCTCATGAAAACAAATGTACTGTTTGGCTGTTTTCAAAATGAATACCAAGTCAAAAAATCTCCAGACATTTGTGCCAATCTGTGATTCTACATAAAATAAAATTTTCAAAAAGCCAACACCAGCATGTAAATAAAATACAATTTTAAGCCAGGCCAATGTAATCTTAGAATCCTTGTATCCAAGTAAAAGGTAGATAAAATGCAGTCAGTCTGCACCTGGTGAAGAAGGGAACGCATGTTTCAGGACAAAGGTCAGAGGCCATAGGTGCCCTAAATGGGACTAAGGCCCAAATGGGGAAACAGGGAAAAGAGTTAAGGGAAAAGAAAGGGAAGTGGGATGAGAGGAAACAAAAAAAGATATTTGAAAAAAGAGAGAAATGGTCATTAAATCTACTTTCTTTTTTAGATAGTAGAACTGTTATTTCAAAGATGTAAGGATCATCTAGAATGGAAATTCTCTCTGTTAAAAAAGATCAGTAATCCTATAATTTATAAATTGAAAGAGTTGCTATGGGTAATAGTATCCAAAATATAGTGTGGGAGAGATAGGGTCTGACCTCAAAGGAGCCATTATATGATCTCAAGGAGTAGAATGGTGGGAAAATAAGTCCCATATCATCCAACCTTCAGTCACAGAGCCCGTTTCCAATACAACTACACGTGCCCTTAAGCCTAAAGTACAAAACCCCTCCAAACACTTATTCTTTCTACTATGCAAGACTGCTATTTCTCTGTTCCCTAGTTTTGAACCACTGTCAACTTTTCAGAATAATTATATCCCAATCAATATTGCACTACTACCACTGAGAAGAATTCCTCCCAACCACTAACACAACGTTCATATTCCCTGCCCCACATGGAATCTGAGGGAGTGATCAGTAAGTCCCAAATCCCCTCTTTCAGTTTTGTGCCATAACATAGGGTGAGTAAGCATGGATGGGTCAGAACACGCATTTAGTTATCAAGGTATTATCTTTCCCAAACTCCCCTTTCTTTTGTGAACTTCCTTATTTCCAGTCAGGATGCTATAATCCTTCGAGTTATCCAGGTTCACAACCTCAGTCATCCTTATACTTCCTTTCCCCATTTATCCAACCCTTCCAAATCTTGTTTTAACCTGTACAATATCTCTCCCATTTGAACCCTTCCTTTTGCTTACATGGTCACTACTTCTAGTTCAGGCACTTACCACCACTTGCCTCATTTATTGAAGGTATCCTTTACCCAATTTTGTTTAAATTCTTATTTGGTCTTTCCTTGTTCAAATCCAGCCTCCTAGGAGATCTTAGAGTCAACTAAAGGTACTGGGGAGAAAGATAATGAGTTTTTCCATTATCCTAATGAGGAGACAATAGAATAAATAGAATATCATCAATGAAGAATTGGGAAGGAAACATAAGGCAAACATCATACTATGTATACAGAGTGGACAATATCTGAGAAAAAGTCTGTGAATGCCATTCATACTGAAGCAATGATGAACCTGCAGTGGAAGAATTCCAAGAAACATGGACAAAAGAAGCAACATGATGGAGTGAATAGAGAGCCTTTCTCTGAGCAAGGAAGATTTGGGTTTGAGTTGTTATACCTCTGACATACTAGTTGTATGACCCCGAACAAGTCACTTAATTTCTTGGCATTTCAGGCAATTCTCTGAACCTTCAGGTTTCAGAAAAATTGCAAAGTCTGACACCATCTCCCAGTCCACTTCAAAAGACAAGAGACTAATGAGAAAGAATAGATAGATTGTGATCAGCATCATTGGAGGGAATAGCTACATTGATGAGATCACAGATTCATACAAGTAAAGGAGGAAAAAAAGTCATGTCATCTTCTTACTAAAATCCCAGGAGATCTTAGATTTATTGCATCAGAAGAAATAATTTTTTAAAAACCCATTATGGTAAGTGATTTCCTATGCAAATTTAAACCAAAATCACAATTATTATTACTGAATGTGTTGGATATCCCATGCAGTATAGTACTTAGTGTACTGTTAGCATATATCTATGTTGCATTGATATTTAGAAATGGCCCAAGGGCACCCTGCCAGTGGTGGTGCAGAGACTCGACCAAAATCAGTGACCCTACACTGCCCAGTACAAAGGCCTGTGGAAACATCACCCTATCAAGAGGACACAAGTCCAGATCCTAAATCTAAATGTTTTCAAAGCACCATACCTGGACAACTCCCTCAGAACTACTGGTCTCTGGATCTTCTTTTTACAAATAGCTTTAGTCTGGCATCTTACAAGGAACACAAGACATTGAGTTTGAGGCCTAGTTCTGAAATTATGTGTATAATGATGGGCAAATGGTATAGCCCATGGGAGTCTCAGTTTTCTCAATGGTAAAATTAGAATCATACACTACCTACCATGCAGGATTTTCTTGAGAAAAATTCTTGTTCAACTATGAAGTACTTATATTAATTATTATTATTGTTAGTTATTACAGATCTAATATATCTCCACCTCCATGGTGGTGATCTTGAATTTTCTTTTTTTTTAAATTTTTTTATCCATATGCACATGTATATTTTTAAGTTACAAGATATCCTTCCACCCTCCTTTCCCACCCCCCTCCCCTCAATGGCAAAAGGTCAGGTTAGAACTGTACATACATATTTTTGATAAACATATTTACAGATTAGTCATTTTTGGTATGAGGAATTAAGATTAAGAGAAAGAGATACAGAAGAGTTAATTTTTATAAAATGTTCATCAGATTCTGAAAGGTTGGGGGTTTTTGTTTTGTTTTATTTGTTTTTCTTCCTCTGGATTGGGATAACATTTTCCATAGCTGGTTTAAAATGGTTGTCCTAGTTCTCTGAACTGCTGAGAGGAGCTGCTTCCATCAAGATCGATCATCTCACAATGTTGTTGTTAATGTGCACATTGTTCTCTTGGTTCTGCTCCCTTTGCTCAGCATCAGATCCTGTAAGTCATTCCATGCATCTCTAGAGTCTAACCATTTATGGTTTTTTATAGAACAATAAATATTCCATAGTATTTATGGACCATAACTTGTTTAGCCATTCCCCAATGGATGAGCATCCCATCAATTTCCAATTCTTTGCCACCACAAAAACTGCTGCTATGACTATTTTGGAACTTGTGGGACTGTGATCTTGAATTTTCAAATTCAGACCTTGACAGCTCAGCCTTAACAGGCAGGATAAGCAACCAAAACTTCAAGGTCAACCTTTCAGATGGAATTGAAGGATATTATCTAAATTTAAGTGCTTAATCAGAAAGTTGGCCAATGGGCAAATGCATTGTTTTTCATGCTCATCCACTCAGAAGAGACTGTCCAACTCTTTGCCACCCCATGTTGGCTTTTCTTGGCAGAGATACCAGAGTGGTTTGCCATTTCCTTCTCTACCTCAGTTTACATATGAGGAAACAGGCAAATTGGGTTAAGTGATTTTCCTAGTAGTCTAACCATGGCTAGAATCCAATCTGAGATTGTATTTGAACTCATGAAAATGAGTCTTCCTGACTCCAAGCCCAGTGTTCTATTCACTGAGGCACTTGCCTCCTCTAAGTATAAATAAATAGCATATAACTCAACTATGACCTACATGGAAGGAGTGGTTTTGGTTCTCTCCTGACCCACTTACCTCTTATCAGAAGGGTTATTTGGCAGAATGGAATGAAAATTTGAATCAGAAAGACCAGGTCAGGTGAAATCCCACTTTCGATTCTCATCAGTGATGTCATCCTGAGCCAGTCATTTAATCTCTCTTGGTTTAATCATTTCTCCTTAAATAAATGATTGTCCTCTTCATTTTGGCTCAAGGCTGCTGCTCTATCTTTTCTTTTCCTCTTCCTCCAAATCAGTGTCCTTAAGTTTTCTCAAATTTAAACTAGGATTAATAATCTCTATACCTGATCCACAGGACTGTGAGGATGATTTGTTTGTCAGAGACCATTGAGCCCAAGTCCCTCAATTTTCTCTATGTGGAAATAGAGGTGCTGGAGGGTTAAATGATTTGTGAAGGTCAGACAAGTAGCCTGCATTGGAAACAGGATCTGAACTTCTATGGGATCAGCTGGTCTTTCCATTTCAGGCAATGAGTCCTTCATATAGAGTTTGGCAGGGATTAACATTTTTTAAAATTAAAATGACTATAAGTAACTCCATTATAGAACAGAGCTTCTTCACTTTTTTTTTTTGCACAGTGGACTACTTTGTCAGTTCAGTGAAGTCTATGGACAGTTACTCCGAATAATGTTTTTAAATGCATAAAATAAAACTTATAGAATGATGGAGGGAATCAATAATAGTAAAATTAAAAATGGATTTTCTCCCATTCAACTTTACAAGACCCCTTGAAATCTCTCTCCAGACCCCTCAGATCCCAGGTGAAGAACCTGTTATGGAATGGCCTATATTGTTAGTTGTTTAGAGAGAGAGGATGATTTATTGGAAAATACAAAATCAGAGGCTATGCATTTGACTTCTAATTTGTTACTATTTCTGTGTGACTTCTGAGTAGAAATAAAACCTCTCTGACTCTCAGTTTCCTCATCTCTAAAATGAAGGAAAAGTGGAGAGAATGACCTCTGAAGTCTTCTCTATCAACGTGAGGAAAGATGCTTAGTTGAGAGAAGAGTAGACATAGAGATAGAATGATAGCTATCATTGGAGGATCTCCACATAAGTGTTAAAAGATTCGCCTTGTTCTTTGTGGTCCTAGAAAGCAGTACCATGAACATAGGTAAAAGTTATCAGATGGCTAATTTGAACATAATATAAGGAAAAATTTCCTATGAGTCAGGGCTATCCCAAAATGAAATGGGTTACTCCAGGAGCTAATTTTTAAAAAAAAAAAATAGATGCTAGATAATCACTTGTCAGAAAGGGTACAAAAGGGATCCTCATTCAAATACAGATTGAGTTAGATGGTATCTGAGGTCCCTTCTTATGCTAAGATTCTGAATTCTGATAAAATTAAATGTTCAATATAATTTAATATGTTGGGGTAATGTGGCATGGAGACAAGAGAACCAACCTGGAAGACTTAGGAAGACTAGGCTTAGCTCCAAATTCTACCTCTGACTTATTCTGCCTGTGTCATTCTGGGAATATCACTTAACCACTCAGGGATCTAAGAAACGCTCTAAAAAGATAAGTTGCAGACCTGTTGTAGACCTATACTGGTAGAGGGTTATTTCCTCACTGGGTATTCTCTGTGCTAACGAAATCACAGGTCCAGTGCCTGAATAATAAGTAGAAAAAGGGTTAGAGACGGGGAATTTAAAACTGACAGATTTTAAAGATCATCTAATCCAAACTCACTGAATTTCATAGATGGGGGAGCCAAGCCTAAAAGGAGGGAAGAATCTTGCAGAAAGGTCAGTTTTCTTGTCGAGTGTCTCTAAACAACTAAGCAAGTGGACTGGCTTGGGGATTTTAAACCCAAGGCAGCTAGAACTCCTGTGTGTAGCCTCAACATGTATTGTTTAAATGTTTTGACCCTCTGGAAAAAAAAAAGTAACTATAACCAATCTATGCGCTCAAAAATCTTTTTATAATCCATAGGAGCATGAATAGAAAAATATTTTATATAACCTTAAAATAAGTATGAAAAAACAATGTTATAGACCCAAGGAGTATAAGGAGAACATGATATATCCTTAAAACAAGTGTGAAAAAACACGTTATAGACCCAAGGAGTATAAAGAGAACATGATATATCCTTAAAACAAGTGTGAAAAAACATATTATAGACCCAAGGAGTATAAGGAGAACATGATATATATCCTTAAAACAAGTGTGAAAAAAACCATATTATAGACTATAGGAGTGTATGGAATACTATATGCCCTTAAAAGCAAATAGGCAATTTGACTTTGAGATTTCTGGAGTAGTTAATCTTTAAGGTTCTTTCCAGTTATAAAATATGATGATATGGTTTTATGGAGGCAGCATAGTGGATTGGCAAAACACTGAATTTGGAAGGAAGTGATGAGTTTGAGTTACAATCCTTCCCCTTCTAAGCTGCCATAAAACAATATTATCATGGATCAGTGAATTTGGATCTCAGTTTCTTAATTTGCATGTGACATAGCTGTCCTCCACATGGAGCATTGTGTGGTTTGTGGGAGGCAAGAATAGATATTTCTAGTGTCTCCTTTCCCCCCGCTTTTCTCCAAAGGACGTTGTAATTCTTGTCAGCAAGGGAATTGCGAAATTAGGACAAGAGAATCAGCCACTCTGTTCTTCTCAAAATGAAGGAATACCAGACTAAAATTTTATCTATCTCTTCCCTTAAATATCATTAGTCTAGGAGATAAAGATTTCAGGTTCAAGCTAAATTCCCTATAACTGTTTCTTAGTGAGGGAAGAGGGACCCTAAGCTATATGGCCAAAGCTTGGCTTCCTTCTTACTAAATTTCAGTTTCACAATCAACACATAAAGCAAATAAGAAAAAAATTATTTATTCAAGTCAGTAGCAAAATAGAAGTCAAATAAAGTACAAATATGAGAGTACATACCAGACAATACATAGAATGAATGAATTCTCCTTTTGGGAGTGAATTAATTAAGATCAACCAAGAAAGAGAATCATCATATCTAAGGGGGAAATTTTTTAAAGGTCTCTACATAGCAAGCTGGGATTGAGGAAATGATTGAAGTAATATAAGCCAATTTCTTCCTAAACTTTCTCTCTTGATGGCCCTGTAGAAGGACTGACAACATCCTTCTTCTCTCTTAAAGACAGAAGCCAGAAGAGCCTCAAGAGTAAGAGACCAGATGTCTCCTCTCCCATTTTCACCTAATCCCTCACAGAGGGGAGGGATGTTGATCTTCCCTCATACTAATGGGTTTTGAGATTTGAGCTTCATTCAAAATAGAGGCAATAATATGGTCACTCCTTTCTTCATAGTCTTTGAGGGGAAATGGCATTGTAAGCCATGTAAGAAATGTTTGATGTTTTATATATATATATATATATATATATATATATATATATATATATATATATATATATATGCTTATACATCCCAGGAAAATGGAAAATCCTAGAGTATGATGTCCCTGATCTGTCTCTAACTAGATAGGTAAACTGGGGTACTTCATATTACTTCTCTAGTCCTCAAATTCCCTTCTTCATAAAATAGGAGGATTAGACTAGGTGACTTCTAAGGTTCTTTACAGTCCTAGGGTTCCATTTGACTCTAACATCCAAGAAGAGTGGGAGTAGGAATAATGGAGATATTAAATTGCTCTATTGAGTTAAACAAAAAGAAACAAAACTTATTAACACAATTCTGAAATTGTGATTTATACATTTTTCCACCAGAGGGCACAATGAAGAAGTCAATGGTTACTGAGCTGCAATGGTTTCCCATTGATAATGAATAAATTCCATTCTGTTGGTTTGAGAATTGATTCTCTACTTTCCAGGTGGTGATAACCCCTCCTCACCACCCCCCATTTAATAATCACTTTAATATAATCTGCACTTCTTTCTTCTTGTGTTTAGGATTAATCTCTATGAAATATGCAAATTATTTTGCCAAAAGGGCTTTTCACATCTGCTTCTTGAAAGTTTTCTTTTCTGTAATTCTTTGCGTCCCATCCACAGAGAGGAAGTAACCTGAAACCATTTCAGCATTCAAACTTATAATAATAGCCATGATGCAGTTAAATTCCACTAAAAGCTAGTTTCAATCTCATGGGGGGTAGCAGAGATCTGGAGTCCATCAGCACCAGATTTTGGGTTGTGCCTTGAATTTTATTCTGTGTGTATTTGAGATGCTGGAGAAATTTGCATGTCCTCATCTTTCACGTTTTTCCAGTAGTGATGTATGATGGTGAGAGTTGGGCTATAAGAAAAACTGAGTATGGCAAAAAAAAAGTTGTTGTGGATTATGGTGTTGGAGAAAATTTTCAAGAGATCAAACCAGTCAATATTAAACCAGTCAATATTTTAATTAATTCAGACTATTCACTGGAAGGTCAAATACTAAAGCTGAAGCTTAGCATCACTGTCCAAATAATGAGAAGAGAAGGCCACTTGGAAAAGATCCTGATGTTGGAAAAGATTGAGGGCAAAAGGAGAGAGGGGTTGAGAAAGGTTGAGGATAGATGGTGTCATGAAAACAATAATAATGAACTTGGATGGACTTTGAAAGACATCAGAGGGGACAGCCAGTGGCACAGTGGCTAGAGCACTGGCCCTGGAGTCAAGAAGACCTGAATTCCAATCCAAACACAAATTACCTAGCTGTGTGACTTTTGGGCAAGTCATTTAACCTCACTGCCCAGCAAAAAAAAGAAAGAAAAAAAGAAAAACAGTAGAGATTAGAAGAGCCTGGTGGGCTATGGTCCATGGTATCACAAAGATAAGACACAACTAAGTAAATGAATCACAGCATTTTTCAGCTACTACAATCTGCTTCAATTATAACATAAATAAATAACTAGGATTTATAGGGTATTTTTTAAAGCTTTGCAAATTTATAAAGATTATCCCATTTTATCCTCACATCAACCCTGGTAGGTAAGTACTATTATTATCCTAATTTTACAGATGTGGAAACTGAGACAGACAATGGTTAAGTGACTTGCCCAGGATCAAACAGCACGGAAGAGTCTAGGTCTTCCTGATGTCCAAGTCACTATCTACTACAGAAAGGGTGTTCAGTGTGTGTTCATACTCAAATGATCTCTGTTCATACCTTGCCTCTAACATATGATTGTGTTACTTTACATGCCATTTAACTTTTCTGGGTCAGATGTGAAAATGAGGGAATAGGACCCTAGGGTTCCTTTCAATCATTCAGGAGTCTAAGAAATATGTGTTCTGATAAAAGTTTTATTCAATATATTATTCTTCCTATTTTTCCTCAAATTCCATCTTCAATTAAGCTTCTTATGCAAAATAGACCACATCTGATCATAACTAATACATCATCCCCATCTCTGCCAGATGACAAGAATCTACACAGATTTCATTCTTGTTAACATTCTCAACATTTGAGCAGAGGACAGAAGTTTTTTTCCCTCTGCTTTGTTTATTTTTCCCCTAGCATCTGTTCAAATCCAAGTTTGTAAGCTGCCTTTTCCAGGGATGGAAACTTAATATTATATGATGCATAACTTTGCCAGATCCATTTTTATGCTGCTTTTCACATTATTGCAATAGTCTCATAAACGAAAATTGTGTAATCACAAGAAAAGATGAAGTTAGAACAGCAATGTGGGGGTGATGAAGCTGATGCTATGGAAATACCAACCACAAGGTGCTCGGGTTATAGGGACTGCAGTTTGGAATATTTCCTTCCCTTTTGGCAGGGCAAGTATAGAAGAACAGTCATTTCACATAAAAGCTACTTCCCATGACCATAAAATATCTTTATTCCCTAACATAACCATAAATTTCATAGACTACTTAATGGGACAAGAATTTTTTTAAATCTGTAACTAATACTATAAGAAAAATCCATAAACACTTTTATATGCTAAGGGAAGGGAAAGTCTCAGATATTTAAATGAAAGGATATGGGAAGGGATGACAGGGGAAGGATTCTAGGTCTGAACTTTTCAATGCCTAAAAAAAATTATAAACTGATATGTGATGGACATGTGTACTCTTTTATTCTCCACTTTTATTCAGAATATCTCCATGCATCTAGGGTTATAACTACATGTTACAAATGAGAAAAAATGATTCCCCATATGTCTCTGCTGGAGCATATGTTCTATTTGGAAGATACTTTGCTGATATAAGCTTCCCCCTTGAGAAAGAGATGTTTGTAAACCTTCTTAAGACAGCTCTCAAATGTGAGCAAAATGTAAAAACAATCTTGCCATGGACTAAAAAAAAATAGTCTGAGGCAGTAGATATTATATAAAAGGGGGCTATGCTGAGTTTTGAGAAAAAGAACAAAATAGGCCCATTTAAGACTTTTCTGTTCTCTTTAACCTAATCTCATACTTTCTGAGCAACTTTGAGCCCAATACTTAGAAATACATCATTCAGGTCGTATGTCATGGGGATGGCTGGGACCAGTTCTACTGTACATGAAAAGGAACCTAGACTTTTTAAAATTTAAAATTGCATAGCCCAGAGATAGTCAAAGTCTTACTTAAAGCCAACAAAATTTAGACAGCAAACTCATAATGGTTTCTATATAAGATGCAAAGTTTAAGTCAGAGAGGAATATTGTTCAACTCAGAAATCATAAGGTAGCCTCTCTTCATTCTAATGCTATTACATTTCTTGAAAGGTATCGAAATAGTTCTGTAGAATTCAAGGCAGAGTAAAATCTTTGGAGGCTTTGGACATTAAAAAACAACCTGTAGGCAGCATTGCATGCTGAAATCTTTGGAGTGCTGGTTGAATACTAAATAAGAATTGGAAACAGAGCAAGGATGCTCAGATAGGATAGCAATACCACTGCATATCCCCTCTCACATTACAAGATTGGGGATTGGGGAGGAGAAAGGCAGAATTTGGAATAATATGACTGCTGCTAAGGAGAAGAATGAAAACCCAGCTTTATCTTCCTGCTCAGAAATATAGAAAGTTAAGTACATTCAAAAGGAAAAAAAAAGAAAAGTAAATCTTTGGGGCCATCGATGAACTTTGGCTGTGGGAAAACCAATTTCCCCATGAAAAAGTTATTCATTGGGAGCAGCCAAGCTAAGCTATACTTCACTGGTAGTAAGAGATCAGTTAAGCCTTACTAAAAGATTAAAGGCATCCTTCTTGAACTATGCGGTTTTGGCTGAAGTCCACGCTGGCTAGGTGACATCCCTTGGGTAACGTTTTCTATAGAACAGTGATTCTCAAGCTTTTCGGTCTTAAGATCTCTTTATATGCTTACAAATGATTGGGGATCCCTCCCCAAAGAATTTTTATTTATGTGGACTATATGCGTTTGCTATATATGCCAGAAGTTAAAGTATCTTAGTATTATTATGAAAATTGCTTTGGTCTCATGGACTCACTGAAAGGGATTTGAAGGATATCCAGGACTGTACTTTGAGAATCATTGCTCATGATATTTCCCCAGCCTTAGCATTAAAAACTTCAGCCTGGTAAAAGATTTTTGGGCAGACACTCAACTTATACAAAGATGACGAATCGTGATTTCTCTGTCCTAAATAAATTCTTAACTTTTTCCTTCCCTTCTTTCCCTGAAATTGCCTTTACTATGCAGGTATTTTGCATTCCTACCCATATAATCAAAACTATTACAAATACCTAAAAATTGCATAATTCTAGTGCTCTCAATTCATTTTTACCAGCTCTCTGCCATCTTTAACAGAGGGAGTATCAAGGACTGAGAAACATTTGGTATTTTTAAAAATTGTTTCCCTAGTTGCCATGGCCAAATATAATATATCTCTACATGACCAACCTGCAGTCTACATTTCAGGAGATGTCATCTTGTGACAGGTCCAAACTTACAGAAAAGCACATACTCTTTAATCATAGTCTTTAAGGGTTCAGGGTCACCTTCACATTACAATGAAATATCAGAGGAAGACATTGTGGTAGACTGGCACAGGATGTGATGGGAGGTCATAGAGAAGATACAAATTACATTGTTGGAGGCAATATTCACTTAGATTAGAACACACTGGAATGTATAAAATCAATTTATAATATTTATATTGAATAAAAATAATAATCTCACACATGCATTCATAGCATATTAAGGGTTACAAATGTCTTGACTGGCATATACTATCTTCTCTAATTAGAATAAGCTCCTTGAAAGTAATGATTGGTGTTTTTTCTATTTATTTTTTCAGTGCTTAGCACAGTGCTCAGTATACAGTGAGCACTTAAATATTTTTTCAATCATTCATTTATTATCTCATTTGAGCATATAAGAACTCAGAATTTGGTACATAATAGAAACAACATATGCTTATTTATTTGATAATTGAATTATAGTCTCAACTATTTAGAAAAGACTGGAGATATACATATATACATATATATGTATATAGTTATCTATCTATCCACAGTTATCCCTTCTACTTCATGGAGGGCACGGTGCTCCAGTGATCTAGAAAATCAGTATAAAGTTTTGATTTTTTCTTTTTCCTTTATAGATTATTTACAGTATGTTATTCTAAAATTTTGGTTAAGTATTTGTTCAAAGGACATATAGGTCAATGTTAAAGTAAGAACATTTTTTTTTCTGTGCTATTTGCTGGCCTTTGCAGAAGTTTCTGCAAAACTTCTCCCCAAATTCCCATTTAATTTTCTATGCCAACCTGTAATATACTGAAACTGCAATGGGGGAAGTTGAAATGTGAAAGGGAAAACTGTATATAGAAAGTTAAACATACAAACATCGCTTATACATGTATATGTGTATAATGATTATATATGGAACATAGCCAGTCTTTAAAAATTACATATATGTGGATAAACACACAAATATAATATATTTTTGTCATTTGTAGTGGTTATGCTCTATAATGTCATCTTGAGTAATGAATTAGTAAATATTAGATCCTTGCTCCTAGGGGATACATAGGTTTTGGTTCCTGATCATAGCATTTGCTTTAGCCCTTTCTGGAATGACATCCTGCACACATTGCAAATGTTCTCTTCCTTTTCCTGGATGTAGCTTATCATCCTGACTTTTGTCTTCCTGCTATATTTTGATAGCTCTGGAAGAAAGAGTGAGGTTGACAACTTTGTGCAAGCCAAGATATCACACCATGATGTCATTGGTCCTCTTTGAAAATGAAGGACAAACAACAACCTTGATGTTGATTTATTAACATTGACCTCATGACTGGCAGTGATATACCTCAAGTCTGAAAGTCCTTAAGGCACATCAGAGCCTTTTTGAGTGTAATAACATAGGACAGCACTTCAACCTTATGCTTGGGGATCCATTTTAAACAGAAAATCACTAACAAAAAAAATGAAAAAAATTTGACACTAAATAGATTGCACAAAGGATGCTTGCTTAAAATATGAGCTGAGCATGCCTTGCTTGACCTCTATTTTCATTGCTCTATTCTTGTCTACAAACAACTAAGAAAACACTGCAAACATTGATTTGGGGATTACAACTGAATTTTAACAAGTAGGAAAATTTGTATCTTCAAATAATGAGTTTAATTAAATATATATATTATATATGTATAATGTATCTATCTATCTCTATATACATATATATACCATAAAATACACACACACACACACACACACACACACACACACACAGAGACACACATCCCTATAATGCACATCTGTTTCCCTCATAACGTGGGGCAGCTAGGTGGTGCAATGGATAGAGCACTGACCCTGGAGTTGGGAGGACTTGAGTTCAAATCCAGGCTCAGATCTTTACTAGTTGTGTGACCTTAGGTAAATCACTTAACCCTAATTACCTTGCATCCAGGGCCTTCTCCAGTTATCTTGATTCATATCTGACCACTGGATTCAGATGGAGAAAGTGGGACTGGTGACTTAGAATAGCCCCCTCACTCAAATCTAATTCATGTGCTTGTCATGACTTCACTCCCTGAAGTCATGGTCTTCTTTGAGAACAAAGGACAAAATCATCATCATCATCATCATCATTATATGCATGTGAATATATAATAGAGAGCAATTATATATGAAGCACACACAAATTATATCCTATATACATATATAGATAGGTGACATAATTATCATTATTATTATTCACATTTTACAGATAAGGAAATCAAGGTACAAAAGAATTAAGTGACTTACCTAGAGTCACCCAACTAATTATCTGAGATAGATTCAAACCCAAGTCTTCCTGACCACCAGGTAAGCACTCCAGACATGAACAAGGGCTACATTCCCACAGGGAAATCGTTTAGGAAGTCTGTCTGCCCAGGACTGCAGAATTTCCTCTGAAAATCTGGATATATTCCTGTCTGAGCTACTTTGGCATAAAATTATTTCCTGAGGCAAGTGCTTTCTAGAATGAGTCACTTAGGAGCTTCTACTTGACTTTATTCACTTTCTAATAACTGAGGGATAATATATACCTTTTGCTAAATCTCTTAATTTGTCTCTGCTGCATGTGGATTGTCATTGTACTTAGCTCTGTGAAACACAGTAGGATAAGTTGCTAGGTGATCACTATATTGATTTCTGTGGGGTCTTGAGTATTGGAGACCATGTTAAACTCAACATATTTTTTTCTTACATTCATTTTCTTAAAATTTAATGAAAATATCTACAATGAACTAAGCCAAGAATCAAATGGAAAGGGATGAATGAGATTGAATTGTTTCTCAGTGACTATGCAGGTTTTTTCATGACCTCAAACTTCTCCCTGCAATGATGCCCATCTCTTAAGCAATATTGCTCCAGTAATTCTGGATGGCTGCAATTATGGAATATATCAGTTTTAGAAGAATTTAAAATTGAAGGTCAACCAAAGGGCAGGCTTGGCATGAGTAGTCAACAACACATTATTAATAAAAGACTATGCAAGGTAAGTAGCACAAAGAATGTGGCAGGGAAGGCTGGACAGTCATAGGGCAAGAGCAAAGCCATTTTACTGGAGAGCCTCTATATCTAAATGGAGTCCATATAATGTTGGATGGTTGACCAGTCAAGTGACTTCTTCTTGCTCAAGCAATCCCATTCTAACCAATCTTCTCCAATAAATTGCCTTCTCTTTCATTCACACTCTTTCACTTATTTCCAAACTCTCCCTTCCACTGGCTCATTTCCTATTGCCTACTAACATACCCACATCTTCCCCATTTTGAAAATTTTTTTTTACCTGATCTGATTTCTGTTTTGCTCTTTGTAGCTAAATTTGAAAAGGCTACAACAATTGCCTCTATTTTCTCTCCTCTTTCTATCTTTGTAGCCCCTTACAATCTGGCTTCTTATCATATCATTCCTCCCTAACTGATCTCTCCAAAGTTCCTGATGATCTCTTAGATGCCAAATCCAATGAATGTCTCTCAATCTCCATAATCTGACTTCTCTTTGACAGTTTGGCATCTTTTTTCCTTGATACACTCTCCTGGTTCTCCTCCTGCCTATATGATCATTCCTTCTCCAACTCCTTTATTGAATCCTCTTCCAGATCATGCCCTCTAACTGTGTGTTTCTCCAGGTTCTGCTTAGACCCCTTTTCTCTTCTTCCTCTGTACTACTTTACTTGGTGATCTCATCAGTTTCCATGGATTTAATGACTATCTTTATGCTAATGATTCTCAAATCTTTCTATCTGGCTCCAAATTCTTTTCAAAACTTCTCCAGCTTACTTTCAGACATCTCTAAATGGAATGGATGAACAACATAAATCTTATGACCAGGACTCATGATATTTTCCACAAATCCTTACTCCCTCCTACCTTATTTACTCTTGTAGGTGGAAACATCATCCTCATTACCCAGAAGGCACCATGGATTACCCACTATCTCTCATTTCCCATCACTAAGCTGTTCCTAAGGTCAACAGATTTCCTTTTTGCACAATTTCCAAGAAATCAACAGATTTCCTCTTTGCCCAAACTCTCAAATATATCCTCCTCTCACCTCTTAAATTCAAAGCCCTTTATTACCTAGTCCCTTCTTATTTTTCTAGTTTTCTTGTGCATTATTATTCCCTGACATGTACTCTTTGATCCATTGTCATTGGCCTCCTGGCTATTCCATGAACAATATATTCCATCTCTTGACTCTGGATATTTTCCTTTTATTCCTTTTAAATTTTATTTGTTTAAGGCAATGGAGTTAAGTGACTTGACCAAAGTTAGGCAGCTAGGTAATTATTAAGTGTCTGAGGTCACATTTGATCTTAGGTCCTCCTTACTCCAGGGCCTGTGCTTTATCAACTGCTCCACATAGCTGACCCTGATTCTGGGCTTTTTCTCTGGTTATCCCCCATATCAGAAATGTTCTCCCTCTTCAGCTCCTACTACTGACTTTCTGTCCCTTTTTTAAAATTCCAAATAAAATTCTACCTTCTACAGAAGTTTTCCCCAACTCCTTTTAATTCCAGTACCAATCTTCTGTTATTTTTTTTCTATCTATCCAATATGTAGCTTGCTTTGAATATATTTATTTGTCTGGTATCCCCCCCCCCCCATTAGACTGTAAACTCCTTGAAGGTTGTTGCTGTCTATTGCCCCTTTTTGTATTCCCAGTGCCTAGCATCATTCCTGATACATATTGAATGTTTCATAAATGGATATTAATTGTTTGGCAAAAGCAAGAACTACCCACTGGAAAACATTCATATTTGATTGGGGTCAACCTGTGTCTTGAGAACCAGAGGAAGGTCTCCAACACAGATTCTTTATGGAGGACTCATAAGAGAGAGAGAGGACCAGATGATAAAATGAGAGATGAGCTGTTCTCTGCATTTTTTCAAAGGAATATCCAAATCATGAGAGAAAAATGACTGCATAACCTTAGAGGAAAAATTTCATTATCTCTCTAATCCTCAAATAAGAATAAATGAATCAATCAAAATCATTTTAAGTGGCAAAATTATAGTTAATTAATAACTCTTAGGCATATATCCAATAATATTAATCCAATTGCCAAATTAATTGACCCATTCATAGACCCATCTCCTGTCTTTTCTCCCATCCCTATCACCCTCTGGATTTTAGTCTCAATGGTTATTCCTGATATAATCTTTAAATAACTAAGTGCTATATAGAAGAAAGATTCCTAATAGATGTCACACATTCATTTGAGTTAGCTGTTACTGACATAAAAGTAATATAATAAAACTAAATAATGCAGGACTTACCTGCCTTGTGGCTCTGTATCCTGGCCAGAGTTCATTATTACAAGGATCCTCATTTCTGTGTGAATAACTAAAGAATTTAAGATCCAGTTTTTTTTACTGAATTTGTGGTTTCATCAGTAGAAGAACCTCATGGTAAGGAATTCCTTTTACAAAGTGTATATCAGGAACTTCCAGCCAAGGTCAGAGACGTCAGGAACTTTCCGAAGTTCCACTTTCTTAACCCATTGTGTTTCCCTCATAAAAGGCATTAAGCAAGCCTCTAAACAGATTTTGGAGAGACAGAAGCCACAGAAAAACAGAGTAAAACATCTTCCAGCAAGGTTTATCAGGAGGAAGTATGAGTGTACCCAGGATAGAGAATAGAGATACAGCCCATGGGTAACAAGGTGAGGCAGGGATTAACCTGATTCCCAGCTGTGGGAAATATGCCTGGTAGTTTTTGGAGTTTGGACTTGGATGGGTCAATTCTACAGCAGGCAGAGCCCGGACCCCCATTCAGTTGGCATGGTTGTACTGGACAGTCCAATCTGGGCGGCAAGTTCATGGATTCCCATCCCAAAGGGACTAACCCAGAGACCAAGCCACTGGCCTTTCCATGAAGATAGTCAAGAGATAGCTCCAGGTATTCCCACCATTCCCAATGACCCAGGGCATAGACAGCTGTCTATGCTGGTATACCCAAAGCAGATGGTCTGGAAAACAAGCATTCCTTACCTGTTCATACAGTGAACAACTCTCTAGAATTTCTTACATCAATGGCCCCAGGACAGTTAGCAAGGATCTAGGGTTCTCAACGCCAAAGGTCTGTGAGCAGGTCCTTCCCCCAACACAAGATAGTGCCCAGTAACAAATCTCAAAATGAATAAAAATGTCAGACTAAAGCAACATCCATTGAAAGTCACCTTGGATATAAGGATGGGCAAAATACTATCCCAGAAAAGGAGTACAGATGGGGTACTACATATGAAACTGTGAAGGAGAATATGAATTGGTCTCTAGCCCAAGAACACTTCTTAGAAGAGCTCAAAAAGGATTTTAAAAATTAAGTGGAAAATTGAAGAAAGAAATGCAAGAGAAATTCAACATATTACAACAAAATTGGAAAAAGAAAACAAATTCTGTAAAAATACAATTAGACAAATGAAAAATAAGATGGATCAAATGAAAAAGGAGCTATAAAAGCTTAATGAAGAAAATAACTCTTTGAAGAATAGGCTGGTGCTAGTGGAAGCTAATAACTCCAAGAGACACCAAAAATCACTTTAACAAAATTAAAAAAAATAAAAAATAGAAGAAAACATAAAATATTTCATCAGTAAAATAACTGACCTGGAAAATAGATCCAAGAGAGATAATTTAAGAATTGTTGGATTACCTGAAAGTTGTTATTAAAAAAAAAAAGAACTTGGACAGCATTTTTCAGAAAATTGTCAAGGAAAACTGCCCTGATATCCTGTAACTGGTAGAAAAAAATAGTCCTTGAAATAATTCACTTCCTGAAAGGGTTCCCAAAATGAAATGCCAAGGAATATTGTAGCCAAATTCCAGAATTATCAGATCAAAGAGGAAAATCCTGCAGGAGACCAGAAAGAAGCAATTCAAATAACAAGAAGTCACAATCAGGATTACACAGGACCTGGCAGCATCAATATTAAAGAATTGAAGGACCTGGAATATGATATTACAGTTGGCAAGGAAATGTGGAGTGCAATCAAGAATGAAATACTCATCAAAACTGATCATACTTTTTTCAGGGGAAAAGATAACCATTTAATGAAATGGGTAATTTACAAGCTTTCCTGAAGAAAAGACCAGAAATGAACAGAAAATTGAACTTCAAGCAGGAGACTCAGGATACATGAAAAGGTAAACAGGGGAAATGGAGAAGACTGCTCTTCAATAAGATTAAACTGATATCATTCTAACACGGGAGGAAGATTCTCATAATTCTTGAGAATTGTAACTCTATTAGAGGGAGTATACTTAAGTTCAAAGTATAGACATGAGTTGATTTTGATGGCATGATTTTGTTTTAGGATTTTTTTGCAAGGCAAATGCAGTTAAGTGGCTTGCCCAAGGCCACACAGCTAGGTAATTATTAAGTGTCTGAGCCTGGATTTGAACCCAGGTACTCCTGACTCCAGGGCCGGTGCTTTATCCACTGTGCCACCTAGCCACCTCTGATGGGATGATTTTTAAAAAAAAATTAATTTAAAAATGGGATGGGAGGATGGGAGAAGCAGAATGTGGCAAATTACATTACATGAAGAGGTGCAAAGGACCTATTACTGTAGAGGGGAAAAAATGGGAGGGTCTGAGAACTGCTTGAATCTTACTATCTTTGACTTTGGCTCAAAGTGGAAATAACACATATATTCCACTGGGTTTAGAAATTTCTTACCCAGGGGTGGCTAGGTGGCACAGTGGATAAAGCACCGGCCCTGGAGTCAGGAGTACCTGGGTTCAAATCCCGTCTCAGACACTTAATAATTACCTAGCTGTGTGGCCTTGGGCAAGCCACTTGACCCCATTTGCCTTGCAAAAAAAACATAACAAAAAGAAATTTCTTACCATTCAGGTATTAGGAAGGGAAGGGGGGGAAGAGAGTTTGATAGAAGAGAGGGAAGGAAGAAAAGGGAAGGTGGATGATAGAAGTGGGGTCAGATTGAGGAAGGTAGCATTAAGAAACAATAACAGGGTGAAAAGAGGAACAAAGTTCAAAGGGGACCAGAGAGGGGAGGGGAGATAGGATGGAGGGTAACAAAGAATGAATAACTATAACTGTGGTGGTATGAGCTCTCCCATAAAATGGAACTGGATTACGGAGTGGATTAAAAACAAGAATCCTCCAATATTCTGTTTATAAGAAACACATTTGTAATAGAGAGAGTAAAGGTAAAAGACTGAAGCAGAATATTCAGCTGAAGTGAAAAAAGCAAGGGGCAGCAATCCTTATCTCAGACAAATGAAATGCAAAAATGGATCTCATATAGAAAATGAAGTAATTTCAATACTAAACATGTATGAACCAAGTGGTATGGCATCCAGATTCTTAAAGGAGAAGCCAAAATAAATTTCAGGAAGACATAGACAGAAAAAGTAAGAAACAGTATTAAATGACTATAGTAATATGCTGTTTGATAAACCCAAAGATTCTGACTTCTGGAATAGGAACTCACTCTTTGATAAAAAAAAATTAACTGCTGATAAAACTGGAAGATAGTGTAGAAAAAATTAGAAATAAACCACCTCACACCCTATACCAAGAGAAGGTCAAAATGGGTACAGGATTTAGACATAAAAGATGATGCCATAATTCAGTTAGAAGAACAAGAAATAGTTTTATCTATCAGATCTATGGAAAGGGGAGCAGTTTATGACCAAAGAAGAAATAGAGACCATTATAAAATGCAAAATGGATAATTTTGATTACACTAAATTGAAAAGTTTTTACACATGTAAAACCAAG
Source organism: Macrotis lagotis (assembly GCF_037893015.1). Classification (NCBI taxonomy): domain Eukaryota; kingdom Metazoa; phylum Chordata; class Mammalia; order Peramelemorphia; family Peramelidae; genus Macrotis; species Macrotis lagotis. The sequence goes on along the minus strand of NC_133663.1, from coordinate 52,685,822 downwards.
GTAACCAAGATTAAAAGGAATGCATTAAGTTGGGGAAACAACTTTACAGCTAGTGTTTCTGATAAAAGATTCGTTTCTAAAATATATAGAGAAATAAGTCAAATTTATAAGAATGCAAGTCATTCCCCAATTGATATTCAAAGCAGATACAAAGGCAATTCTCAGATGAAGACATTAAAGCTACCTATAATCATATGAAAAAATTCTCTGAATTCTTTTTTTTCTTTAAAATGTAACTTTAATTACTAACAATTTAACTTATATAGTTATCATAGAAGGAAGGAAGGAAAAATGAATGTTTAAGGTCATGTATTTGGATAAATTGCAGAGTCCAGAAAAGACATTTGGGTAACCTAAGCAAGGAAAAATTGGAAATTGTACCCCTTTGGAAGGGCATAAAATGATGTCCAGTGGAGTTTGAACCTTTCCTATAACATGTGATGATTCATTACAGAATAAATACTTATATCTCATGAAAAGCAATTATTTTGCATTAAGTATGAATTATGAAATGCAATCTTTTTATAAGTGTTTCTCTGTATCTCTTTTCATGCTGCTTGCATAGTGGCTACCCACCTCGATTATCTCTAGTCCTGGCTTTGATTGTAATTAGGCATCAATTTATTATTACGAAAAGTTTTCAGTCAGGAGAACTCTCTCAGTCTCTTCTTCTTCAGAGACAATTGGGGTTAAGTGATGTCTAGGGTCATGTAGCTATTAAGTGTCTGATGCCAGATTTGTACTCAAGTCCCCCTGAATCTAGGGCTGTTGCTCTCTCCATAATGCCACCCAGCTCTTCCATCAGTCCCTTTATTCTGCAGGTTAGAGAAATTGGAGAGGTCAGAGACAGAGTCGATTAGTCTTTGCCTTCATTTTGAGGCGAAGAGGTGAGAACCAAATGGAAAAGTATAATTGGAGAGTTTTCTTTGTTCAAACTACTACTACTACTACTACTACTACTACTACTACTACTACTACTACCACCACCACCACCACCACTCCTCATCTTCCTCATCCTCCTATTACTCCTCCTCCTACTTCTATTACTTCTAAAAACTGTCATTTAAATAGAGAGAGAGAGAGAGCGAGAGAGAGAGAGAGAGGAGGCCAATGGAATCTTTGGAAATGGTGACCGAAGACCCAATTAAAGCATAGTAGAAGACTCAGAGGTACATTTATATCGATAATACACAGGACCAATGCAGGGAAGAAGTATGCCAGCTACTCTCAGCACATAGAGAAGAATCCTGGTTACCCTATTCCAGCTACTGCTCTACCTCCAATTCAAAATTATCTGTCATCTTCTAATTTTCCCTATTCTTTTTTTTATTTTTAAATTTATTTTTTTATTCTCATTTTGTACAAACGTTTTTTTACATTAATAAAATATTCTTGTTTACAAGTAAACAAAATACCCCTCCTCCCCCATGAATATAGATAGACTTGTTTGGGCGAAAAAAGTAAAGGGGAGAGAAAAAAATTAAAATAAAAAGTAATAATAGTAATAATTGTAGGTATGGCCAGGTGGCGCAATGGACGAAGCAACAGCCCTGGAGCCACGAGCGCCCGAGTCCACCTCCAGCCTTGTAAACCCAACAATCACCCAGCCGTGTGACATGCAAGCCACCCGATCCCCACTGCCCTGAAAAAACCAAGAAGAAAGGAAAAAAAACCCAAAATAAAATAAAATAGTAATAATAGTAGGGGTGGCTGGGTGGCAGACAGAACATTGGCCCTTGAGCCAGGAGCACCTGGGTCCAAATCCGGCCCCAGACACCCAAAGATCAACCTGCTATGTGGCCCCAGGCAGGCCATCCAGCCCTACTTGCCCTGCACCCTCCCCCAAATAATCATAACAAAAAATGTGCTTGAGTCTTTGTTCCAACTCCAGCAACTCTGTCATGGGTGGATCTCATTCTTTATGATAAGTCCACCACAAAAGTTATTTCCATATTTTTCCAATGTTGCCATTGCTGATCGCAACTCCCTCCTTTCTTATTTCTCCACTACCATGTACTCTATTTTCTCTCTCCTTTCACTATGACTCTGCTGTAGGGTCGCTGAGTGGCACAGCAGACAGATCCCTGGTCCTGGGGCCAAGAAGCCTTGAGCCCCCATACCACCCCTTAGGCCCAGCATCCACCTGGCCCTGTGGTCCTGGGCAGGCCTTCCATTCCCAGCCCCTTGCAAGAAGTAAGAAAGAAAATGTGTTATATCTGGCCACTCTTTCCCCATGGTCCATGCTCTCCTCCTTTATTCACACCCCCACCCCTTCCCCCTGCTCCCCCCTCCTTCTTACTCCAGATGTCTATACCCCATTGAGTATATTTGCTGTTTCCTCTCCTAGCCATCTCTGATGAGAGCAAAGTTGCCCTCATTCCCCCTTGCCTCCCCCCTTCCATATCATTGCAATAGCTCATTGTAATAAAAAAAGTCTTACGTGAAATATCTTGGACTATTCCCCCTCTCCTTTTTCTTTCTCCCATTCCATTTCCCTTTTTTTCTATTGACTCCATTTTTACACCATATTTTATCTTCGAATTCAGCTTTCTCCTGTGCTTCAACTATAAAAGCTCTCACTACCTGCTTTATTAACTGAGAAGGTTCATATGAGTATTATCAGTGTCATTTTTCTATGCAGGAATACATGCAGTTCATCATCATTAAGTCCCTCATATTTTCCCCTTCTCCTCCAATCTCCATGCTTCACCTGAGTCCTGTATCTGAAGATCAAACCTTCTGTTCAGCTCTGACCATTCCAAAAGGAACCTTTGAAATTTCGCTGGTTCATTGAAAGTCCATCTTTTTCCCTGGAAGAGGACATTCAGCCTTGCTGGGTAGTTCATTCTTGGCTGCATTCTAAGCTCTCTTGCCTTCCGGTATATTGTATTCCAAGCCCTACAAGCTTCCAATGTAGATGCTGCTAAGTCCTGTGTGATCCTGACTGCAGCTCCACAATATTTAAACTGTGTCCTTTTGGCTGCTTGTAATATTTTCTCTTTGACTTGGGAGTTCTGGAACTTGGCTATAATATTCCTAGGGGTTGGATTTTTGGGATCTCTTTCTCTGGGGGATCGGTGGATTCTCTTCATTTCTATTTTGCCCTCTGCTTCTAGAATATCAGGGCAATTTTCCTGTAGTAATTCTTTGAAAATGATGTCAAGGCCCTTTTCCTGATCATGAAATTCAGGTATTCCAATAATTTTTAAATTATCTTTCCTAAGTCTGTTTTCCATATCAGTTGTTTTTTCAATGAGATATTTCACATCTTCTTCTAATTTTTCAATTTTTTGGTTTTGAAGTATTGATTCCTGATTTCTGTTAAATTCATCAGTCTCCCTGAATTCTATTCTTTGTCTGAAGGATTTGTTCTCCTCAGAGAGTTTTCTTATCTCTTTTTCCATCTGGCCAATTTTGCTTTTTAAAGCATTCTTCTCCTCAATAACTTTTTTGAACTGTTCTATCCATTTGACCTAAGCTGGTTTTTAGCATGCTATTTTCTTCAGCATTTTTTTGGATTTCCTTGACTAAGCTGCTGACTTCATTTTCATGTTTTTCCTGCATCTCTCTCCTTTCTTTTCCCAGTTTTTCTTCCACCTCCCTCATTTGATTTTCAAAGTCTTTTTTGAGCTCTATCATAGCCTGAGCCCAGTTTCTGTTTTTCTTGGAGTCTTTAGATGCAGGAGCTTGTGCTTCCTCATCTTCAGACTGAGTATTTTGGTCCTTCTTGGGCTCATTTGCAAAATATTTCTCAATAGTCTTCCTTTTGTTTCTCTGCTTGCTCATTTTCCCAGCCTGGGCCTGGTTTGGGGTGTTTCTTGAGCTTTTGGGACACTCCCACAAGGGTCTCAGTGCGTGAGGCTCTGTCCTCCCTCCTGGTCTGTGGGGGGGGGGGGGCCCTGCTGTTCTATGGGGGGGGCTAGACTGCAATCAGGATCTGAATGTGGTCAGAGCCCCGGAGTCCTGTTTCAGGGGCAGAGGACAGAGCTCTGCAGTCTCTCTTCACTCCCCTCCCTCAGCTCAATGGGCTCATGCCCTGGGGGCTCCTGCTTACTGGCTCCTCCTGCTTCTGTTTCCTGAATCAGGGCTGGGGAAAGAAGATGCTGCTTGCTGTGTGCCCTGAGGGCTGGGCTCCACCTGCTTGCTCTGGCAGAGGTCCCGTACTGTTCTCCCACTTTGTGCAGGTGTTCCTCGGGGTGCAGCTCAGGAGACTCCCCCGCTGCTGTGAGCTGAGACCCCCAGCACCCTGGGGCTGCCTCCGGGAGGCTGAGGTTCTTTGGCTCTGGTGGGCCACCCCTCTGGTGGGCTGCCTCTCCAATCCGGAGGAGCAGAGCCTTTCTGCTCTTTTCCCAGTTACCTTGAGTAGGAGAACTGCCTCACTGGGTCCCTTTGTGGGTTCTGTCTCTCGAAAGTTTAGTTAGAGTCCTTAGCTTATGAGTTTTATCGGAGAGCTCCTAAGACTGGATCCCTTCTTGTTGCCATCTTGGCTCCACCCCTAATTCTCTGAATTCTTATTGATTAAATGAGGTACTACCTATCAGATTGACCAATATGATTAAAAAGGAAAATGACTGATGTTGGAGGGCTTTTAGGCAAACTAGGGTACTAATACATTATTGGTGGAGTTGTGAACTGATCTAACCTTTCTGGAGAGCAATTTGGGATTATGTCCAAAGGACTATAAATTGATCCAGCAATACCACTACTAGATCTGTATGCCAAAGAGATAATAAACAAGAGTAAAAATTCCATGTGTACAAAAATATTTGTAACAGTTCTTTTCATAGTGGCAAAGAATTGGAAATTGTTGAAATGGCCATCAATTGAGAAATGGTAAAACAAACTGTGGTATATAAATGTGATGAAACATTATTGTTCTTTAAGAAATCACTAGGGATGCAACTTCAGAAAACCTTGGAAAGATTGCATGAACTGATGCTGAGTGAAGTAAGCAGAACCAGAACATTGTACACACTAACAGCAACATGGTGTGATGATCCATTATGATGGACATGCTAATTTATGCAAGATAACTCTTGGAAAACTTACACAAAGCAATCATGTGTCAGAGATCAGACTTAAACATACAACTTCCTGATTCTAAAAATGATTATCATCTATGCCAAGCAGCCTCCCAGGCACAAAGATTAACTTCCTATATAATACATATACTCCAATTAATCAATAAATTCATTCATATTAGTATCCTTTCCCCAATATCAAAGATTGCAAAACATAAGTATTTTCATAGGTACTAATGGAGGCTATTCAATTTAGTCTATTCAACTATTATCCCTCACTTTCTTTCCATGACTAACCAAACTTCTTTCAATAAACATTTCTTCAATGAAATTCTTTATGTCACTACTGGTCTGTATGTTAGTCATTCAATAGGCATTTATTAATCACTTATAATGTGACACATGTGTTAGGTGCTAGGGATCCAAAGACAAAAACAAAGTATTCTGAGTCTTCAAAGAGCTCATGTTCTAATAGAGAAAGGTAAGAAAATATAAAATGCACACACAAACACACAGAACTGACAAGTAATAGTACCAATGGGAGAGGAAAATATTAACAATTCGGGGGGTTTTTGCAAGGCAAATGGGGGTAAGTGACTTCCCCAGGGTCACAGAGCTAGGTAATTATTAAGTGTCTGAGGACAGATTTGAATTCAGGTCCTCCTCCTGAATAAGGGCTAGTGCTCTATCCACTGCTCCACCTAGCTACCAAATATTAACAATTTGAAAAAAATACAAGAGATGGTATTTGAGTTAAGCCTTTAAAGAAGATCCAAGATTCCTTAGAGGTAGATGTGGACAAGGAGTGCCTTCCAGGTATATATAAAATAACCACGGAAAATATATGGAGAAGGAAAATGGAATTTTATAAACTACGAAAAGCAAAGAATCCAGTGTGACTAAAACAAAGTGCATGAGAGTAAGAGATGGGCAATAAGCCTAGAAAAATAGACTGAAGCAGATATGGCCTTTCATAAAATAAATAACTATGATAAAAAGATATGAGGATATTTCAATAAAATAAAAGTTTGCATTTTACCCTAAAGACAATTGGGAGTGAATGAAGTCTCTCATGATGAAGGGAATCATATGGGCATACCACTGCTTTAGGACTATAAATTTAAGATATGAAGTGTTTTTCAATCGATCAAAGCCCACCTTGCATCTCCACTGTTCTTTGGATCAACCTGATTCTTAAGTGATCATGATGTTCCAGACTTTGCAACATATACTATTTCTGGGAGAATGTCTGCACAAAATAGGTAGGATTTATGCCAATTAGTTAAAATCCCTGAAAATATTGCATAACTTGCAAATGTAATCGATATTGCTCTCACTGAAATACTAACTCAGGAACCATAGTAACTCAAGAATCCAACACCATGCCATAGTCTGAACAGCAGGTATTTGGTATCCATTTAATTTTTTTATATCAATCAGTAGACTGATTGCTTGAGGAATCATGTCTCTCATTGAGGAAGCCATATAATCTTCTCAGATTTAATACAGCAAACATGATTTTTTCTACAAACAGGAGCATCTGAAGAATATCATCTACAAACAGGACCATCAATGGGGATACCTCTTCTATCTGTGTCCTGCAAGAGCCATTCATTGCCTATGACAACAGTGAATGCTTTTTGTGAAATGATTTCTCTCTACTTTTATGCTTCACTTAACATTAATCATCAGAGGGTCATTGAGCAAGGTTAACTCTGTGATTACTTTTATCAAGAAATCTTGTATGAACTTGATAAGTTCACAAGTACACAGGACCCTTCTTGCTGGAGAAGAAACTTTTGGATTGCTGTATCAAGCCAAATGTATTTTTTTGATCAACTAAAAATAAGCACAGCAGGAGAGCATAGTTTCTGCACCATTCTATCTGTTGTGTCACTGTTATTATGTGGTCTGCTTTTGAAAATTGCTTTTAAAATTCTATGTGAGAGATTTTTATCAAAGATATCCTCAACCTTGGTGTGAGTTGTTTTCATAAAGATCTAGAAAAGATGAGAAAGTAAGCTTAAGGTGCAGTGTTTGTCTTATGGGTCACCTTTTGGGCACAGGAATGTCATCAGTGAGTTCCCCCACCCCCGTTCTTTTGGCATCTTCTCTTCCCAAAGACATGCTATAAAATGATCCATCAAAAACAAATCAATGAAACATCACCAGACTGCAATAAACAAGGTTGGTTATATTATTCATTATTGCTTATTGCATATATTATGCTTTATTGAATGCAATTCTGCGATAATTTTTGTGAAGTCATCTCAAAGGAATGATAAAGTGTGCAACACAAATATAATTCTTTCTTCAAAATCTGACTCTTTGATTTCAAAATTGTCTTGTGTTGAATAAGAACACACTTGTTCTGGTCCAACTAATATTTCTAGTTTCATCTAGTTTTTTTATTACTTTCATCTTTTTAAGTAACATTTCTGCTTTCTAATATAGCACATAGAAGAAAAGAGTGTTAGAGTGTTAGAGAGACAGTGGAATAGTTCCATTGTCATTGGTGATGAAAATGGAGCATTACAGGAGGAGCAATACTACTTAATTTTAAACTTATTCATTGTCCTAACATTTTCATCTGTGAATACTCTTGGGCTGAAGCTATTCAGTTATGTCTTATAGTACAAGACTAAATAGTCAAGGAAAATTGAAGACCAACAAGATTCTCTGTAGACATATTTTTACTTCCACTTTTTTTTAAAACCAGGTGATTTTCCTTATATATTTTCTCCATTTCCATGTTCTGTGTCTCCCTTTTCTCTTATTGAAGAAAGTATGCATAGCTTAAAAAGCATGAGGTTTCTGAGCATTCTCCAAGCCTTTAAGTCTCTTTTAGTTTTTCAAAAATGAGTCTTTTTTTTCCCAAAATGCTTTTGGGCATTCTCCCTTGTATTCACTTTCTCATTGAAGTCATTAAATGTCACAGTAAATGACAACTTGATTCAGAGGGTCTTAGCTAAATCTTTCTAAAATTTCTTCAACTCAATTGTCTTGCAAATGATTGTGGCTTATAACTGCAATTATCTTTATGAGTATATTGACTGTTTCTCCCTTCCTTTTTCCTTCCTTCAAACCTTTCTTTCCTTATGCAGATTACCAAAAGCAATTGATTGGCATGCTTAAGTTTTGACTATGATTGACTGTTGACCAGCAGCAGACATAGCATGAGATCTGTTCTTGGCTTGGGTGCTTTTTATATTCTAAATAAATGACTCAATCAGGTCAGCAAAGGGTGCACATTTCTCAGATCCTTTGCTTTTATTCAACAGATAATGATTAAGCACCGATTAGGGGAAAGGAATAAGCATAGGACAATACTAAGCATTTTCAACTATCATTTAATTTGATCCTCCAACAACCTCAAGAAGTAGGTGCTCTTGTTGTCTCCATTTTACAGTTGAGGAAACTAAAGCAGACAAGGGTTAAGTAACTTGCCTAGGATCAAACAGCTTGAAAGTGTCTTATGCCCTAGTTGAAGTCAGGTATTCCTAACTCCTGACTCATATATGCTGTGTCACATAGTTGCTATAAGAAGCAACGTAAGGAACTGAGTTAGATATTATGGGGAATTTAAAGATAAAGACACATCTGTTCTCTCTGCAAATGGTTACAAATAATTACAAATAAGGCAATTACAAACTAATACCATATGGTATTCACTCAGAGTTTAAAAAAAAGGAAGAAACTATTTATATTTTTTAGTCAGCACAAATATCACTTAGGAGATGTCATTCTAGCAAGACTTTAAAAGGTGGGACCCATGTGAAGTAGCAGAGATTTCAAACAGAGGAAATAGCCAAGCAAAGAAACATCGAAGCTCAATGCATGTCTGTGAATAGCTGATATAGAGATTTCTTGTGTGGGAGTGGGGCAGCTAGGTAAAGAGAGTTCTAGACCTGGAGTCAAGAAGACCTGAGTTCAAATGTGTCCTCAGGACTCTAAGCAAGTCATTTAACCCTATTTGTCTCAGTTTCCTCATCTGTAAAATAAGCTGGAGAAGGAAAAAGCAAACTAATATCTTTGCCAAGACACCCCCAAATGTGATCATAAAGAGTTAACTATGACTGAAAAATGACTCAGCAATAACAAGGAAAAATTTGTTGTAAGGGCAACTGGGGATATAGGTTATAGGGGACTTCCAATGTCAGATAAAAAAGTTTGACTTTCAGTAATGGGGAGCCACCGAAGGTTTTTGAGTAGGGAAATAGCTTAAATAAAGGTCAACCTATTAATAGCTTGAAGGATAGGTCAAAAAATTATTTTCTTAAGACAAAGAGATGAATCAGGGAGCTATTAAATTATCGTGAATATAAAAGGATAGGAGATGCAGCTAGGTTGGTATTAGTAGGAATCAAAACAAAAGTAAATAAGAGAAAATCTTTGTGAAGAAAAGAAGTATTTCCCAATGAAATATATATATATATATATATATATATATATATATATATACACACACTCATTTTTTTCTTTTCTCTTTCTCACTTCCCTTAATTCTAGTGTTCTCCTTCTGATGATTATTTCCTATTAATTGTCTATAGCTTGATTAAATACTGTGATATACATGTTCACTCTCCCATTAGATTGTAAGCTCCCTGAGAGCAAGCACAATCTTTTGCCTTTGTTTGAATCACCAGTTAGCACAGTGCTGGTACAAAATAGGCACTTACTGTTTATTGAATGATTGATTTACTGAATTAATGGGACTTGAAAAGTGAAAAAGAGGAAGTAGTAAACAATTATTGAGGTTTTACCACCAGGTGACTTGTGAAAATGATATGAAAATTAATAGAAAAATCAAAAGAAGATTGATTGAGGGAGAGGTTGGGGAACATCTTTTAAGACAAGTTGACCTGGAAGTGTCTATGGTATACAGTGTTAGTAGTCCAAAACCATTACTGGTTTTTGGGTTTGTTAAGACCATGGAAAAAGTCCTTTCAAGAAATAGGTTGCCATATAGGTGGCTGGCAGGGGTCTGCATCAGAAGCAATAATTGCGGATGGGAGCTTCTAAGATAAGTAGTTCATGATGTAAAAATAGTGATGGTGGCCAAGACCTAGGTTTGGTACTATAATGGAAGGGGTATCTATACCCTGGACATTAGGCTGAAGAGAGATGCCCATACTTTGAGTAGGAGTAAATTCCTAAAGTACATTCCTTTAATGTTGCAAATCTGTAGGGAATAATAAATAGGTAGGAATACATAGGATTGGCAGTAGTTTTGTGGTTATTATAAACATCTTTGGGCAGCTCCTTCATCCACTAGCTCCTTACTACCTTTCAGTCTTGACCCTTTTCTTCCCAATACACACAGCTGCCCAGTAACATTGCCTTCCTTGTGGCTCCTCACATTAGGCATTCCAACTCTGACTCAGGGCATTTTCACCAGTTGTCTCTTATGTCAGGAGATTTCTCCCTACTCATCTCTGGCTCTAGCTTCCTTCCAGTACTCTGAATCCAAAGTCAGAGACCTTTACTGTTTCATTTTTATAGTATTTTCTTGAACTCACGATCCAGCAGGAAGTAGGTAATGGGAGATTGGATCTTGCGAAGGAAGTTAGGGATGTGTTTGGAAATCATTCTCTTAGAGAAGCTCAATTATATTATACATAATATATAATATATATTCTAAATAATATAATTCTAAATATATATGTATATTATGTATAATATAATTGATTATTGATAATTATATAAATAAAATCTTTAAGACAGCCCGAAGAGAGATAGAAAGGAAAACTTTGAGGAGAAATATGATTTGGGGGGCATAAGAAGGAAGAGAAGTAAAAAAAAAGAATCAAAAGAAATGATCAAAAAAGTAGGCAAACGTTAAAAGAGCAGTGGCATCAAAGCTAAGGAAAGATACAATGTTAAGAAGGAGAAAGTGGGAAGCAGTGTCTATTGGTGGTAAAAAAAAAATCAAGGGGTATAAGGATAGAGAAAATGACCTTGGATTGGAAAATTGTGAGGGTCACTAGTAACATTAACCCCAATAACATTATGCTTATACTTCACAAATATTTATATACTCTTTTATGATATTCGTTCATTTATTTAACAAGCATTCATTAAGCCTATAATGTGTTGGGAACTGTGCTGCACTAAGTACTCAAGACCAAAATCTTACAGTTTTTCCTGCCTTCAAGGACTTACATTCTATTTATGCATGGACTCCTATTCTCCTACTAGACTCTAAGTGACATGTTAGCAAAGAGTGCATCTGTTTTAGACTTCATTTCTCCAATATGCCCAAACTGTGCACCTCGACATCCATTAAACTGAACTGTTGCTGCATCACTCTGCTTTTCAAACTAAGTGACTTGGAGAAGAAGGAGGGGAATGGAATGATGAGCCTGCAGTTTTCCCCACTTTCCCAGATCATCAGCACAGTCAAGAATATCTGCCCCTGAGTGAGTTTTGCCTTGCTGTCATTGGCAAAGGAGAAAGGGAGGAGGGGAGGGAGAGAGGGAAGATCTGCAACAGCCACAGCCCAGGACCTTACCATGCCAGTCATCATAACTTTGTTGGTGGGTAAATTCTAAATTCTAAAATGGCATATGGACATTTTCTCATTCTTCCACTACAGTGTTCTGGATGTTGCAAATTCAAAGAGTGTACTTCACTTAAGTAGTGAAGAGATGCAGTGTGACCACAGTGATGCAATGGAAAGAAATGAAGCCAAAGACCTGGGTTCAAATTGTGGTTCTTTTGCTTACTTTCTGTATGACTTCAGCAAGTCATTAGTCTTTAGACCTTGTTTCTTTATACATAAAAGAAAGATGTTGCAACAGATGACCTCCAGTTCTATTCCAGTTCTCAAACTTTAAGCATCAAGTCTTATGATTGACCTCTTTTCTCTTGAGCTGGATGTATTTCATCCTAGGAAGAACATCCCCTCTGTATGAGATGTCTTGAAGCATAAAATGCATGAAAAGAATCTATTCTAGCAAAGTCCTCAATATAGCATAATAAACAAGGGACCTGGAGTGATTCTTGAATGTGCTGTGGAGCCGAGGCAATCACTATCTCCTCCATTCCTCCAATGAGCTAGAAAACTGGCAAACCCAACAATAATCCCAATGTAGTTTGTCTTTAAATTGGTCTTCTCAGTCCCCGCCTCATCATATCTGTTATTCTGGGAGAATGAATTAGAGAAAGTAGGTTGAAATCCTAGTTCTGCTATTTATTATAATAACATGATCCTAGATAATTTTTTTTAGTTTTTTTAGTTTTTTTGCAAGGCAATGGGGTTCAGTGGCTTGCCCAAGGCCACACAGCTAGGTAATTATTAAGTGTCTGAGGCTGATTTGAACTCAGGTACTCCTGACTCCAGGGCCAGTGCTCTATGCACTGTGCCACCTAGCTGCCCCCAACAATTTTTTAAAAGAAAGATTTTATTTATTTTGAGTTTTACAATTTTTCCCCCATTCTTGCTTCCCTGCACCCACCCCCCACAGAAGGCATTCTGTTTGTGTTTACATTGATTCCATGTTATACATTGATCTCAATTGAATGTGATCACAGAGAAATCATACTGGACAAATTGTTAAGGAAAATATTTCTCATCTATAAAATCAGGGATTGGGTTAGATGACCTTTAGAGTTCTAATTCTGAGACTCTAAGAAGATAAGCCAGTGTTTATGTTGCTATGAGAGAATAGCCACATCAGCTCAATCAAATGTCCAGTCTCTATGCTCAGGATAGGACATTCTGCCGCTTCTTAGCAGATAACTCTCATCATGGGGTTTTCTTTCCCTATTCTTTTCCTTTTGATTACATGATCTGTATGCCCCTTGTGAGGTTTTTATAGTGATTGAATGGCCTTTTGTAATAAGCTGGCACAGGTCCCCTATCATATTTCCTGTCAAAGCCTTGAACAAATTGTTCATAAAGGGCTACATTGTGACTTGAGTGCTGGGGCCAGAGAAGGAAGCATGGAGTAATTTTGAGGGTTTTTGAATTTCCTTTTAAAATAAATACCAAATAGCAATATTTTTTAAAATTGTAAATAAATTAGGTACACACCAATAAGTGAATAGCCAGTCCAGTTGTGACATGACCAAAAGAAGTCTGATCAACACAATAATCCACCATTATTCAAGAATAGCAATGATGAAGAATGCTACCTACCTCCTGAAGAGAAGGATAATGAACTAAAAATACTAAATGAGACACATTTTTGGACACAATCAATAAAATAATTTGTTTTGTTTGAGTATAGATATTTGTTTTACAAGGTTTGGAAAATGCCAATTAATTGAAAAATTAGTGAATATAATAAAATTCTGCTGCAGTATGTGTGTGGGGAGGGGATGAAATGAAGAATTCAGAAAATCATGGAAAGTTGTACATCTTGAATGGAGAGCAAAGTAAGTAGAACCAGGAGAAGGATATACATAATGACTATAAAACTGTAAACAAAAAATAGTAAATAGGAACCAGATTCTGATTAATTGTACAAACTAGTCATGGTACCAGAGAAGAGAAGATGAAAGTTACTTCACTCCTCTCATGAGGGTGGTCGAGGTCAATAATTGCAGAACATTGTTTACAAGGTGAAAGGCAGCATTTGTGACTATTAGTTTTGCTTAACAGTTTTTCTCTTTTTCAAAGAAACAAATTGGGTGATACTGAACTGTAACTGTGTTGCCAAAAGAAAAGAAATAACAAAACCTGAAAGATAAATTTCATAATGCCGTTATGATGTGTAAAATAAATTTCATAGGAATGAGTGCTTCTCGTATAAATTCAAGGTATAATTCAAGGCTTCTTGTAAAAATTCAACCTTTAACAGGTTCTTCTATCATATTAGATGTAATACTTTTTCTGTGTTATTTGCAATATGTATTGTATATTTTTCTTTTCCCCAGACCCTCAAACAAGAAATAACTTCTTTTTGTACACAACTTGCTGTTACATTTCCTCTTCTGGGATAAGAGTTATTGCTATGTTTGATTTTTTATCTTTTTCTTTCAGGATCTCTCTCATCCATGGTATTCTGACATCTTAAGGCGTGTGCAGGCAAGTGTGGAAGTGATAGACATGTGAGTGTGACCCCAGTGGCTGTAGTATCAATGGTTTTCCTTCTTCCCCCTCAAAGCTGTATCTCTGAGCCCCCCCCCACTTCCATCCATCGCACCTTTTGCTTTGGTTCTTTATAAACTTCACTTGTCTCACTTTTTCTAGAAATAGGCTGTGGTGCATTCTGGCAAACAAAGCTCTGTATACAAAATGATTCACAGCTCTCTAGCTAAAGCTTTTTAACTTTAGATACATGCATATACATACACAAATACATATACATATGTATGTATGTATGTATGTATGTATGTAAAAAGATGGCCCTGGATGTGAGGTAATCAGGGTTAAGTGACTTGGCCAAGGTCACACAGTTAGTGACAAGTGACAAGTATCTCAGGCTAGATTTGAACTCCCATCCTCCTGAATCCAAAGCCAATGCACCACCAACTTCATATGTGTGTGTGAGTGATATATAATTTATCTATATGATATAATACAGATGGATTTAGAATTATGTATAATTAGTATATTTATATATTTTTAATTTTGCAGTGGTCAGTGATACCACCACTCCTCTTTCTCCCCTCCCTTCACCTTATGATCCTGGAAACATCTATTATTATTTCAAATCAGAATACATTAATGATGCCTGGAACCTCACAAGCCTTCTAAATTACTATAACCTGAGTCTTCTTTGCTCTGCCATGGCAGTATGGACATAACCTGGATCATTCTTCTCTAGGCTGTCCATTTACTATGATTCTACTGAAATCTCTTCATCTTGGAAGGTCACTACAGTCCTGAAATTCCCACTTAGGACCCATTCTTCACCCCTGCATCCTCTCCCTCTGATTGGATGGTATTTCTCAAAATCCCATTCAAAGAAGTTACCCAGATCAACCATGTATTTCATTCTCTAGACCCTTCTCTAGCATGAGTCAGCTCTGAGCACCTTCATTTTCACACCATACTCCTGTTGAGCTTCCTTTTGTGTGTTGCATTCCCCAACTGAGAATGAAGCTTCTAGAGGGAAAAGATTGTCTTTTTTCTGCTTGTATTTGCATTCTAGAGTTTAGTATGGTGCTTGGAAGATAGCAAAGACTCAATAAATGCTTGCTGATAGACTGGCTGACCATAGGAACCAGTCATCAATATATGCAATTTTAAGCAACAGATGTAGAAAGAAGAAGGAGGAAGAAGGAGGAGAAAGAGGAGGAGGAGGGGGGGAGGAGGAGGAGGAGGAGGAGGAGGAGGAGGAGGAGAAGAAAGAATAAAGAAGAAAGAAGAAGAAAAGTGTGAGGAAAGAAAGATATGAAAGAGGGGCATTTAGGTGATGCAGTGGTTAGAGCACCAGCCCTGGAGTCAGGAGGACCTGAGTTCAAATCCAGCCTCAGATACTTAATCATTACCTAGCTGTGTGACCTTAGGCAAATCACTTAACCCCATTGCCTTGCGAAGAAAGAAGAAAAAGAAAGAAAGAAAGAAAGAAAGAAAGAAAGAAAGAAAGAAAGAAAGAAAGAAAGAAAGAAAGAAAGAGAAAAAGAGAGAGAAAGACAGGGAGAGAGAGAGAGAGAGAGAGAGAGAGAGAGAGAGAGAGAGAAAGAGAGGAGAAAGTAAAGATAGTTTAGCAAAAGGGAATTAGAGACTTCCATGAGAATTAACTTAGAGATACTGACAAGATATCTCTGCCATTCCATCTCATTCTGAAGTCCTTTTTTGTCCACAATACTCTTACACATACTGAAAATAACTCCAGAACCTATAAAAGTACCTGAATTTCTGAGGAATGGATCTAAAGAATGGAAGCAAGACTAACTTGAAGAATTCATCTTTTTCTGGGAATTCTACATAAAATTACATGAAGTGTGATAATTAACATGAATCCAGGTCTCCACATACATATCCTTGTAAAGTCCACAAACCCAGAGAATGAGCAGCAAGTGTGTAATAAAAGCTAATAGAGTGCTGGGCACTGTGCTAGATTTGGGAATTATAATGAAATAGTCTCTGTTTTAAAGCAGTTTATATTTAAGTGAGGAAGTTTACATGGAACTGGGAACATCAGAGCCATAGCTAGGATAGGGCAACTGGACTTTATCCTAAGATACAAAATTCAATGTGTTCTAATGTCACTAGCAGTCCTTCAGTTGGAATAGAAACAAGTCATCTTAGCCTCGTTATCAAAAATAATTGACTAAAATTAGAGATTTCCCATGTGACAGACTAGAGTGAGTGGCCTTGTGCCAGTATCCCTGGTTTTTGTCTCTCCCACCCCCAGTGGAATTCTATTCTGCCTACACACATACACCAGTTCGACTGAGAGGAACTTTGTGGTGTTTGGCTCAAGCACAGCTTGTCATACTTGCCTTAGGTTGAAAACAAAAGCTAAAAGCTATTGAATGTTCTAGGAAATGCTGAACTGTCATTGGGCCTACTGCCTACCTTCAAGTGACTACTAATTTTCATATTTTATCTGTAAAAAAGCAAAGGGACAAAATGTAAAACCAATTATAAGCTAATATTTAGGAAAGTTGCCAAGCACTGCAAAGTCAACAACAAGCCATGGTTCTTGGCATTAATGGCAAGTCAAGCAGATATTAGGGGATTAGGCAAGAAGTTTCTCAGGTCAAGAGGTATGAGTGGGCAATGGCTTTCTCTGAGAGAGTATCTTTCTTTCTTGTATGTCTCCCTCCTCATCTGAGATTTCCCTGATAACTCCCCAATTCATGAAACAGTATATTTTATATTCAGATCTATCTGTCTATCTATCTATCCATCCATAAATACACACATGTATTATCCATTTTCTTCAGATTTTATAGATTCTGGGCTTTTTCTTAAATCAAAGTTCACCAAAAAAAATTCTCAAAATCTGAAACTCATCATAGGCTACTGAAGATACTACTCCAGGAAGTAATTTAGGTAAATATCTGAGCACCTTTCTTCTTTTCCTGCTCAACTGGTAACCCTTAGACTTTTCAATGGACACACCCCATGCATGGAGTTGTCTGCTTTCTGATTTCTACTCCTTTCCTAAATTCACTTGAAGCTTTAATGGTTGAGGAACAAGTTATTGATCCCTCATTCTGATGTTGCTTTGTTTGTTGTTTAGTCATTTTTCAGTCATGCCAGATTCTGTGATCCCATTTGAAGTTTTCTTGGCAAAGATACCAGAGTAGTTTGACATTTTCTTCTCCAGCTTATTTTATAGATTAAAAAACTGAGGCAAAGAGGATTAAATGACTTCCCCAGGTTCACATAACAAGTAAGTCTCTGAAGTCAAATTTGAATTCAAATTCTTTTGATTTTATGGCGCTCCACCTAGCTAAATATAACTAAAGAATCAGGATCCAAACAAAGACATGTTATGCCCCATAAATATACATGAGAGACTAAATAATTGCAAAGTCCTATGGGAAATTAAATGTGTAGTATATAAATTATCTACCTCTGTTCCTTGCAACTCTGATTCAACTTATTTTCATTTTTCCACAATAGTTTTCCAACTTTAAAATATGGGATTTGTTTGTAAATCCTCATTAGAATTAAGGCTGGAAGAATGTTGCTTTCATTACTCAAGAAATAAGAAACATTTCTTGGATGTTTATTTTTTTCTTTAAAAAAGATAAATAAGCTGATAGTCAGCATTATGCCAATTTTCCTTATTATCCAACTATGTTGCATCAGTCACTGGAGAGAATATTAAACTTATTAATAAAAAATGGAACAAACTCCCAAAGGTTCAAAAAGATGAAATATAAGTTTCCAAATGTACAATAAATATCTATGAGAATTTTTATTTTAGCAAGAAAAATTGTTCATTGATCAAAAATTAAACAATTATTATTTTTATAAATAACCCTTTAGAAATAGCTGATCTTTAAAAAATTGTTCTTGCTTCCACAGGAAGAAAATGGTCAAATAAAATTTCCCAGCTAAAACTGCTCATCCTGTATAAAAAAGATGGGCATATCTGGTTATTGAAACTATGTAAGGTTATTCAAATATCATTGACAATTCATAAAAATTAATATATCCACAGTTTGCTCAGTTTAACTCTGGTGGTCAATTGCATGGCCAGCCATAGCTCTTGCATGGAAAACTCATCATTTATTCAGTGAAATGGAAATAATTAAGATTAAAACTAAGCCAAACTTATTACTAGATTTCTTCCACGTCACAGTCCTTTTCTGAACTCTACAATTATTGGCAATTGCTTCTTACAGCAAATCAATATTTTTTATCTGAGCTTCAAGATCTTTTTTTATTATTAATTTATTTATTTTCATCCATATGCGCATCTATATTTTTAAGTTACAAAATTTCCTTCCACCCTCCCTTCCTATCTCCCTCCTGCCAGCAGTGAACAGTCAAGTTAGGTCAAGTTAGCATTGCACATACATATTTTGAGAAACACGTTTACAGATTAGTCATTTTGAGTTTGAGGAATTAATTAGAATTAAGGGAAAGAAATACATGAGCTACTTTTTATAAAGTTTTCATCAGTTTCTAAAGGGTGTGTGTGTGTGTGTGTGTGTGTGTGTGTGTGTGTGTGTGTGTGTATGTGTGTGTGTGTGTGTGTGTGTGTGTGTGTGTGTGTGTGTGTGTGTGTGTGTGTGTGTGTGTGTGTGTGTGTGTGTGTGTTTTGTTTTGTTTTTCTTCCTCTGGATGGTGATATTGTAGTACATAACCAGTCTAATACAGTTGTCCTAGCTCTCTGGACTGCTGAGAGAAGCTGCTTCCATAAAGGTTGTTCATCTTACAATGTTGTTCTGTATATTGTTCTCTTAGTTCCACTCCCTTTGCTCAGCACCATATCCTGTAAGTCATTCCATACTTCTCTAGAATCTGATCATTTATAGTTTCCTCATAGAATGGTATTCCAAGTATTCATTCCCCAATTGATGGGCACCCCCTCAATTTCCATTTCTTTGCCACTACAAAGAGAGCTTCTATGAATATTTTGGAACATGTAGGACTTTCCCCCTTTTTTATAATTTCTTCTGGATATAGACCTAGAATTGGAATTGCTAGGTCAAAGGGTATGAACATTTTTATTGCTCTTTGGGCATAGTTACACATTGCTCTCCAGAATGTTTGGATCTGTTCGCAACTCCACCAGCAAAACATCAATGTCCCAATCCTCCCATAACCTCTCAAACATTGATCATATTCCCTTTTTCTCATCTTGGTCAATCTGGTAGGTGTAAAATGATGCCTCATTGTTGCTTTAATTTTCATTTCTTGAATCAATAATGACTTGGTGGATTTTTTCATATGATTATTAGTAACTTAAATTTCTTCATTTGAAAATTGTCTGTTCATATCCTTTGACTATTTATCAACTGGGGAATGACTTGTGACCTCCTAAATTTGATGCAATTCTCTATTATATTTTAGAAATAAGACCTTTATCAGAATTCCTAGTGGTGAAGATGGTTTCCCCAGATTTTTACTTTCCTTCTAATTTTAGCAGCATTGATTTTATTTTTTGCAAACCCTTTTTAATTTAATATAGTCAAATTCATTCATTTTGCAGTTTGTAATGTGCTCTAATTCTTGTTTGATCATAAATTTATCCCCTTTCCATAGATCTGATAGTGTTTTTTAACTATTAATTTATCTATGGTTTCTTTCTTTTTGTGTAAATCCTTTACCATTTTGAGCTTATTTTGGTATAGGGTGTGAGATGTGGATCTATGTCCAATTTTTGCCTTATTTTCCAGTTTTCCCAACAATTTTTGTCAAATAGTGAGTTTTTATCCCAGAGACTGATGTCTTTGGATTTGTCAAATATATTGCTGTAGTCATTTACTGTACCTTCTTTTGAACCTATCCTAATCCACTAATCCATTACTCTATTTCTTAATCAGTACTGGGCAACTTTGATGACTGCTGCTTTATAATACTATTTTTAATGTGGTAGAGCTTGGCCAACTTCCTTTACATTTTTTTTTATCAGTTCCCTTGCTATTTTTGCCCTTCTGTGGGTCCAGATGAGTTTTGTTACTATTTTTCTAGCTCGGTAAAAGTAGTTTTGGTAGTTTGGTAGTTTGATTGGTATGGCACTGAATCAGTAACTTAATTTGGATAGAATTGTCATTTTTTATTATGTTAGGTGACCTAACCATGAGAATTTGACATTTTTCCAATCATTTAGATCTGACTTTATTTGGGTGAGAAGTGCTTTCTAAATGTGTTCATACAGTTTCTAAGTTTGTCTTGGGAGGTATATTCCCAAGTATTTAATGTTGTCTACAGTTATTTTAAATGCAATTTTTCTTTCTATTTCTTGTTCTTGCACTTTATTGTTCATATATAGACATGCTGATGATTTGTGTCGGTTTATTTTATATCCTGCTACTTTGCTGATTCTGTTAATTGTTTCAAGGAGTTTTTTAGATGATTTTCTTGGGTTCTTAAGTATACCATCATATCATCTGCAAAGAGCAAAAGTTTTGCTTCCTCATTGCCAATTCTGATTCCTTCAATTTCTTTTTCTTCTCTTATTACTACTGCTAGAATTTCCAATACTATAGTGAATAGTAATGGTGATAATGGGAATCCTTTTTTTCCACCCCTGATTTTATTGGAAATGCAACGAGTTTATTCCCATTACATATAATATTTGTTGATGGTGCTTCAAGATCTTACAATACTCAACATTTCTGCCTATTCTTATCTTGTTTTATATGAAGCACAAAATTTCAGAAATGGAAAGACTCACAGACCATGTAGTTCCACTCATACTCCCCAAAAGAAACTCTTCTACAACAGAAGTTCTAAGTGACCATCCAGACACTGCTTGTGCTCTCCAAGAGCCACACCTGCCCTCTTGAGGCAGCCTGCTCCATTTTAGATCAGTTCTAATTGTCAGATGGCACAGAAGATAGAGTGCCAGACCTGGAGTCAGAAAGACCTTATTTCAAATCTGGCTTCAGACACTAGCTGTGTCACCTTGGGCAAGTCCTTTAAACCTGATTGGCTCAGTTTCCTAATATGGTTAAATGAGTTGGAGAAGAAAATGGCAAACCACTCCAGTATCTTTGCTAAGATTTGGACATGACTGAAACAAGTGAAAATCAACAACAATTGTCGGGAAGTATGTCCTGACATCAAAACTAAGTTCTCCTTTTTATAAGTTTCTCCTGTTGCTCCGTATTTTGCTGTCTCAAGCTAAGAAGAATAAATTCACCTCTTTTCTGCATAATAACCATAAATTTGGCTTTCCAGGCAGGAAACTTATTTGCTGTTTCCTATGCATGCTAGAACCAGGGCAGAGGCCAGACAAACTATGAACAATGTCCTGAGGGAAGGATGTCCTTGTCCTTCATTAATTTTCTGTCTAAGATGCAGTCCCTGTATGAAGCCATTCTTGAATCTTCTAGTATCCCTTAAGCTACTTGAACCTTGGGGAACTTAATTTCTGTACAGTTCTCTTTCATCCAAAAAATGCATAAGTACTTTTACATGTGGCTATGAATATCTATGGATTGTTATAAAATATATTCTTTCTTCCTACAGATTGTGAATGCCTAAGGATCGGAGAACTATACTTTCTATTTTTTTGGTAATTTTCCAAGATACTATACCTAACAAGATCATCAATTGATTTATGTATTTATTTCAGGTTAAACACAATCTACAAATTCTTTGATTCATAGGATCAGAGATTCAGAGATGAAAGAATCCATCTAATCTTCAGAAGAAGAGAACTTTCTCTAATATGGAGCAATTCTGTCTCAAATTCAGCCTTCCACCTCCCGCTTCCTTGTCTTTAATGACTGCTGCTTTGGGTGGGCTGTTCTGAATGATAAGAATGCATTCTTTCATCATTCATACCTTTTAGAATTTCTAACTTCCTAGTGGGCTTTGCTTAGCTGCTAGCCCCCTACCCTTTTTTGATCCCCCTAAGAACCGAACATTCCACTATTATCCTGTAAGAAATTATGAACAGGTGGACTTCTGGAAAGTCTAAAAAGACTTCCATGAACTAATGGTGAGTGAAGTGAGCAGAGCCAGGAAAACATTGTATACACAAGGAGCAACATTGTGAGATGGTTAACCATGATGGATGTACTTCCTTTCAGTAGTTCAGTGATCATAGACAATCCTGAGATACTTGTTAAGGAAAATGTCATCTATGTACAGAGAAAAACAATGAATTCTGAATGCAGAACAAACACCTATGATCATTTTTTAAAACTTCTTTTATGTTTTAACTTCCTTTCACATTTTTTTTTAGTACTGACTATTCTTTCACAATGTGACCATTGTGGAAAAAATGCCAAACATAATTGTAGATGTTATAAACTACATGAGATTATGTGCTACCATGAGGATGGGCGAGGGAATGGAGGGAGGTGGAAAAATGTGTAACTCAAAAGCTTACATAAAGATGAAGTTGATGGAGCACCAACCTTGGAGTCAGGAGGACTTGAAGTAAAATCCAGCCTCAGACACTTCATAATTGCCTAGTTATGTGACCAGGGGCAGGTCACTTAATCCCATGGCCTTGCAGAAACCCCAAAAAAGAGATGAAGTTGAAAACTATCTTTGCATGTAATTGAAGAAATAAAATAAAATAATATTCAAAAAGAGTAACCCCTCCCTCCTCAAATTATCCTACTCTTTCTTATTTGTATAAATGTTGTATCCCCTGAGTGGAATAAAAATCTCTAAGGAGCTTTATATCAACAGTCCGTAGCATTTTAAGACCATGTACTAGGGAATTTAATAAATATGTGTTGCATGAAGTATAAAGAGCAAATATTTGAATGAAAATAGTTGAAATCCTCTGGAGCAACTAGATGGCTCAGTGGATAGAATGCTGGGCCTGGAGTTAGGAAGACTGAGTACAAATTCAGTCTCAGATCCTGAACAAATCTCTTTTTTTTAGATTTTTCAAGGCAATGGGGTTAAGTGGCTTTGCCCAAGGCCACACAGCTAGCTAATTATTAAGTGTCTGAGGCCGGATTTGAACCCAGGTACTCTTGATTCCAAGGCCGGTGCTCTATTCACTGCTCCACCTAGCTGCCCCCCTGAACAAATCTCTTAACTTCTGTCTTAATCTCCTGAAGAAGGAAATGGCAAACCATTTCAGCATCCTTGCCAAGAAAACCCCAAAGGGAATCATGAAGAGTGGGACTCAATTGAAAAGCCACTAAACAATAATATATCCTAAGCATGAGAGTCAGCACAATGTACTGAATAGAGAACCTCCTTAGAACCAGGAACATCCAAGTTTTGAACATTTGAACATACTTCTTCTGATACATGCTGAGTGACTCTGAACCTAATACCTTAAAACTGTAGATGATCAATCAATAAATATTCATGAAGTACCTACAATGGACTAGGAACTGTGCTGTGCTCTAGGAAGTTCTCTAAGATTGTACATTTCAGAAAAGGTATCAACCCTTGGCAGAGGGAGTTTCCTTATCTGGGAATTACTTTTCAGATGAAATCATGAGAGGGCCTTTGCCATCTTCAAAAATTTTCTGCTGGATGGGTATGGATGGGTCTTTGTGACTTTTCCTAATTTTTACATTAGAAATATTGAATATGATACTTTTTGTTAGACTTAAAGTCTAATGAATAGAATTCCTAAACAAATGATATTTTGCTAATCTACGCAAAAATCTGCCTGTCAGGCATCTATTTGCTTTTCTCTTCCTTTACAAAGTTTGCTACCAGAATTATAATGGTTGCTTACCTTGTTTGCACACTAGTCAAATAATAGTCCAAGAAATGACTTCATAAATTTCTAGTATATAATATATGTACACTATAAATAAAAAACATGCCATTCTAGAAGTTTCTATAATATTGTGTTATTCATCTTTTTTTTTTCTATTAAAGCTTTCATATGAAGGTGAATGGAAAGCTAAAAAATGGCAATGATGATAAATAAGACTAATCAATTGTCAGAGGGATTATGGAAAGAAATTAACACTAGTGCTTTTTTGGTGGAACAGTAAATCAATCCAACCATTTTTGGAAAGCAATTCAGAATTAGGACTAAAGTGACTTTTCCCACGGAGGAATTCCACTACTAGATTCATACCACAAGGAAGCCTTTGAGAAGAATATATACACCTATACTAAGAATTGGGAATTCTCAATTCTTTCACTTTTTGTGATAGCAAAGAATTGAGAATTCTCAATTCTTAGTAAATACCTATCAAGTTAAGGAATGGTTAAACAATTGTGGAACATAAATGTGATGAAATATTACTGTGCCATAAGAAATTATGAATATGATGAATTATAGAAGCATTAAAAGATCTATATGAAATAAGCAAAAAGAAATAGAACCAAGAAAACTATACATAAAGTGACTACAACAAGGGAAATGAATCACCCTTCCCCCCTCCACACAAATGATTATTACCTAAATACAGAAATAAGCCTGACCTAAAAGCAAAAAATATGATTGGAACACAAGAGAGAACTACAAGTATAGTACATTTCATATATTTTCAGACTTTTTCAATATACTGATCAATTTTGCTTTTCTTCTTTCTTTTTAATTTTTTTCAAAAATAGTATGTGTTATATAAAATAGATTTCTGCAAGGGAGGCAGAAAGGGATAGTAGAGAAAATTTTGGGGATGTAAAAAAAGAAATAAACAAAAGCTATTTTTTTTCCTAAAAAGATTAATGAGAAAGAAGTTTCTAGTTTCATCTTAGGCTTCCTCAATAGAAATGTATCAATGTAAAGTAAAATCAATGTAAAGTAATAAAGCATAAAGTATTATTTCAAAGATAAAGAAATGATAAAAAGGGAAAAATTGTAGTGCTAGTAAAAATTCATTATCCTAATCAATGCTTAAACTATACTTCATATCTATTTTAATCAGATATGATGTTTAAATAAAAATGGTTATTTCAATGGAGTACAAACTCCTTGAGACCAGGGAACCTTTAATTTTTGTAATTTTTGACAGTCTTTTCTGGTTTAATGTATATAATAATTTCAAGAATTGTTTAAATGTGCAATTACTAGAGAGTCTGGAGAGTTTTGAAGGTAGTTATTGATAACCTGTATTTAGATTTTGGATAACTATATGTTTCTATTCTTTGACCACTCAACTACAAAGAAATGGGTAATTTTCACTCATTTATGTTAATTCGTTATGGATTTTGTCTATTTAAAAATGGCAATATTTTATTCTCAATCTTTCCTTATTAATCTGTAGGATTTGTTTTTGTTGTTCAAAATCTTTATTTTTCTACCTTCAAATCTTTCCTTTTTCTGCCATAACTTCTTTTAATTGAGAGGTAATAATTATTTTTTCTTCTAATTTTTATAACTAAATTGGAAAAAATGTATGCCATACCTGGAGCAGTTTATTATGATGCTCCAGTGAATCTTCAATTTTATCCATATGGGCACTCTCTTGACCAATGTTGATCATATGTCTCCCCATCTTTTCTGAATCTTATCCACATATCCCCATAAATTCAGAATACAAGTATCCACCCAATACATTGGTGACCTACCTCAAATTCTCTTGACATTATATTGATACTGATAAACATAGAGGATGTCCATAAGTAAGAGATTAGTAAAAATCTCTCTCTTTTTTTTGATTAAAACCCTTGATATTCTTGTCCATTTGGTCTTCATGTAAATTTCAGCAACTTTTATTACTGAAAAGCAGTTAAACCAAACCATCAGCAAAATGACTTCATCTGACAGCATGTACACCATTTCCTCCTCCCACTTCTTTGCCGAGAGGACATTTCTCATTATTAGTTTGTGACTACCTAATTTTTGCCTTGTTACAATAGTCACTTAATAAATTGTCCTTGATTTGAATGAATACTTATGTAAAAGCTATTAGCCTGAAGTTTGCAGTGTTCAATAGTGTTAGGAACTTTAAATGAAGTCATTATACCTAGATATTGAATACCTATAATATGTTAGGTGCTGTACAGAATATCCAACTTGCGGTAGAATAAGACCTCTGGAAAACACTTGTCTTTTAATTACAAACTCCACTTTCTCATGTCATAATCAATATCAACGTCACTGAGGAATTCAGTCCTGATAAAATTTTAGACCTAAGCTTCAGTAAGCTTCTATCTCAAGGCAAAATAAATCATTTTCAAATGTCCAATTGAACTCAATTAAATGAATATTTATTAAGTACCTATTATAGACAAGAAGTCACCTTTGGTGTATTTAAATTAGGTGGGAGAGATTTTCACCTTCCGGACAAGGTAGCTTTGCTTAGTAAACAAATACACACTTAGCAGCTAGCTTAAACCAAAAGCACTGTTGAAACAGCCAGGAGGCTTCCTAAACTCTTCAGGTAATAACATCTTATACAAGAATTGGGAGAATGAATAAATTAATGTCAATTTGAAGTTTCATAACCATCTCTTAGGCTAGAATAAATAACAACCGGCTAGAATAAAAGTCAAGGGTTGATGGAGTAAAGATAATGAAGTCCACTTCTGTCCTCTTTGCAGAGAGGTGGGAGGAGGAAATTCTGTAGATG